>NC_142435.1:120642727-120945757 GCF_059453495.1 Arachis ipaensis | reverse complement strand
TTGAAAGTGGATCTAAGAAAATTAAACCTAAACTACCCTAAATTCTAGAGAGAAGGGAGAACTTCTCTCTCTAGAATTCTACCTACAACATGATGAAAACTAAACTATGACTACTTGGTTCATTCTCCCCTCAATCCTTGGGTTCAATAGCATCAGAAATGAGTTAGATTGGGCCCAAAATGAGCTAGAAATCGCCCCCAACGAGTTGCCCAAAGTGGACCCACGCTGCTCCATCGGTGCGCACGCATATAGTGCGCGTGCTCATCCTTAGACGTCAGGAAACTATGGCAAATTTTATATCATTTTGAAGCCCCGGATGTTAGCTTTCTAACTCAACTGGAATCGCCTCATTTGGACCTCTGTAGCTCAAGTTATGATCGATTGAGTGCGAAGAGGTCAGGCTTGACAACTTTATGGTTCCTTCATTTCTTCATGGGTTCTCCCACTTTGCATGCTTCTCTCCTCAGTTCTTCCATCCAATACTTGCCTTATAAACCTGAAATCACTCAACAAACACATCAAGGCATCGAATGGAATTAAAGTGAATTAAATTTAGCTATTTTAAGACCTAAAAAGTATGTTTTCACATTTAAGCACAAATCAAGGGAGAATTGCAAAACCATGCTATTTCATTGAATAAATGTGAGAAAAGGTGATAAAATTCCCCAAATTAAGCACAAGATAAACCACAAAATTGGGGTTTATCAATCATCCACTAATGATAGCATACCAGTATCTGTGCAACAGGCCGACGTGTCTTCACGTTCGGAGGCTGTAATTGGAACTGAAAGTTTAGCAGTTACAACTATTCATACTGGAAATATTTGACGTAATATTTGTCCACGTGGCCCGACGCCACCGTATCAGCCTCCATTAACCGCTGGTGGGCCTCCCTATGGTCTTCCTCCTGGTTATACCCCATTGGTGGGTGGTTTTATCCCACTTATCCGCTTTGAAAATGCAAATGGAGTTAATAATACTCAAAACCCACAGGAATATTCTCAGTATTCTCGTGATTATAATGTGGGCTCTACTTCGAATGCTGCTAATTCGATGGCAGTATATCGACAGCAAGTGGAGGAAAATCACCATGACTTAGTCAATTTATTGACCCAACAGATGACTACAATTCTGAATCCTATGATGGCTGATCATGAATAAAAATTTGAACGTCTTGCTAGACAAGTCGAGAGGATTGCTCGAATTGTTGATTATGATGATGGTGAAAGGCATAATGCCGGAGAAATAACGAAGGAGTAGAAAATGTTTTTCAAAATGAAAACAATGTTTTGAATCAAGAAAACCCTTATGTAATTCCCCGAGGTCAAAATGCTGATGATGTTTTAGCCAGATTACGTGCTAATCATGGTGGTGAACGTTATCAAGTCACTAGAATTGTGGAAGAAGTCTTAAATCGAGTTGGGCTCAATGTTGGTTTTATGAATCGACCACATTTTGTGTTTGCTTTTTCCCAAGTTGTTCAGATGGCTGAGGTACCAAGAGGGGTGAAAAATCTGAAAATAGTCACAAAATTTGCTGGTGAAGTCAGAGAATCAACTACTGAACATGTTGCTCGTTATTTGGTCGAAATTGGGAACTTAGCTAATGATGAAAATTTGAAAATGAAGTTTTTTCCTTCTTCGTTGACGAAGAATGTATTTACTTGGTTTTCAAATCTCAGACCGAATTCGATCACAACATGGAATCAGTTAGAAACTGCTTTTCACGCTCAATTTTATCGAGGGGAGATGAATGTAGCAGTTACTGATCTAGTGGCTTTGAAACGTGTAGATGGTGAAACCATTGATGATTATTTAATACGTTTCAAGAATGCTAGAAGTAGATGCTATGTGTCATTACCCGAAAGTGAGGTAGTGAAAATAGCAACTATGGGGTTAGGATTCTATATGCGCAGAAAACTGCTCAATGTGCATATTCCTGATTTAGCCCATTTAGCTGAGAAGGTTCGACAGACCGAACTCATGAAAAAAGAGAAAGAAAAGTATAGAAATGAACAAAGATCAAAGAGTAAACCCTTTACTCGAAAAGAAAAAGTTGCTTATGTGACTATGGAGTCCTCAGAGGAGGAATTCGATTTCGAAACAGAAGTCGATTTGGCCGAACTTAAGAAAGGTCCTCCATATGTTTGTTCTTTGTTGAAGAAACTTCCAAGTAATGAAAAGTCGAATGATTCAAAACTGAAAAGTGGAAAGAAATATAGTTTTGATATTTTGAAATCTGATCAAATTTTCGATGTGTTGCTTAAGGATAAACAATTAATTTTGCCTGAGGGTAGAACTTTACTTTCTGTGAAAGATTTAAAAGGAAAGTCTTACTGTAAATTTCATCAAGCAACAAGTCATTCGACTAACAGTTGTATCCGTTTCAGGGACTTAATTCAAGAAGCGATAATGGAGGGACGGTTGAAATTCGATGATGGCAAGAAAGAGATGAAGGTTGATGTGGATCCCTTCGAGGTTGATGCCGGTTATGTCAAACCTTGTTTTGGAGTGAACGTGGTTGGCATGTCCTATGACTTTGATGTGGCTCTTGATGATTTTGAGTCACAGGTGAGGTCTGTATACCCCATAACAGGGGATGGTTTGCTAGATTTCTTGGTTCAGCAAAAGATCAAAGACCGGGACGTATCTCTGTGTCCACGGTGCAATGCTGTCTTTGATGCTGAAGCAGCAGCAATCTTTGAAAAGGAAAAGATGAAGAAAGAATTGGCTCATAGAGAAGAGCAAGCGCACCAGAGGCATCCGATTAGGCGTATGGAGGATTCTAGTTCAAAGACCCCTCAAGAAAATATGTCTACACCTTTAAGCCGGTCCCAAGCCATAGGTGTTCAATGGATTAGGAATTGCCAAGAATTCCAGAGACGTGATCATTTGTATCGACTTAATCCACAATGGGGGCATCGAGCTCCTTCTCGAAACCAGTATTCCTATTATCGAGGTCGTGCCAGGGGTTATCCACAAGGCAGAGGAGGAAGGAGAAGTTTTAATCAGAATAAGAAACTTTCGATTGAGGCTGACAAAGAGCTAAGCAAGGAGGTAACGCCTTCTGTGTATTCTCGAATTGTTTTTCCTTCTGATGGAGAGACTTACCCCAAAGAGATTCCATCACCTGCAAAGATGGAAAAGGGCAAGGCAATAGCCCAGTCTTCTGGAGTCGATAAAAATAAGGATGTCGATGTTGACGAGGAATATTTTGATGAAGGGGATGATGACATGGTAGGGACGATTTCGATTATTCCAACCGAATATTTAGGGGAGTATAAAGGTGACCCCAATGAAGATTATGATTCAAATGATGAGGAAGCTTTTTCCTTTATCCGAATTGAAGATGAGCCAGGATACTTTTTGCGTCCTACTGAAAAACAAATGTCTCATCTCCGCCCACTTCATATAACAACTACTTTGAGTGGGATAAAGGTAAATAAAGTTCTGATTGATGGTGGTGCTGCAATTAGTCTATTGCTGGAAAGGATGTTAATCAAGGTGGGAAAGCATTGATAAACCACTATTTTATGGTTTATCTTGTGTTTAATTGAGTGGTTTTATCAAGTCTTCACCCACTTATTCATATGATTTGTATGATTTTACAATCCCTTCCTAGTTTTATTCTATGGTTAAAAACTTGCTTCCTAGAGATCTTTAATTAGTATATTTTAATTCTCCTTTATACCATTCGATGCCGTGATCCGTGTGTTAAGTGTTTCAGGCTTTATAGGGCAAGAATGGCTTAGAGAATGGAGAGGAAGCTTGCAAAAATGGAAGGAACACAAGAAACTAAGGAGATGACTAGCGAGCACCGACGCGCAGGCATGGCTCACGTGAGCGCGCGGAATGGAGAAATTTGCAGTGATGCGTGCGCGTGCCTGACGCGTACGCGTGGATTGGAGTCTGCACAAAGGACGTGCACGCGTGGATGACGCGTAGGCGTGACAAGGAAATCCGCCAAATGACGCGCACGCGTGACTGACACGTACACGTGACCTGCGCGATCTGCAGAAATAACAGAAAACGCTGAGGGCAATTTCAGGCCGAATTTTGACCCAATTTCTAGCCCAGAAACACAGACTAAAGCCAGGGAACCTGCAGAGACTCAAATGACACATTGATACATTCTCATTAGGATAGTTTTAGGTTTTTAGATCTGAATCTAGAGAGAAAAAATTACTCTTCCTCTAGGTTTTGTTTACATTCATAGTTTATTGCTTTTGCTTTTGGATATTGAAGAGTCATCACCTCCGTTGAAGATACTATTCTAGTTTGTTTTCTTACTCTTTTATTTATTTATTCCATATTCTTAATTCTTGTTTAGAGTGGTAATTGGATTATTTTCATGGATTGTTAATGCAAAGGATTACTTTGATTTTTAATTAATTTTGAATCTCTATTTTATTTAAATTATCATGTCTCTTTTCTATTCCAAACTCCCAATAACGAAGATGGTATCCATGTCAATAGAGTAGATTCTCTACTTGACATGGGGGTTGATTAAGAGGAGACACTTGAGTTGGAATGCTCAAATGGTTAGTTAAATTGGAAGTTGTTGGCTAATTCTGTATTTACTAACGCTAGACCTTCCCAAGGGAGAGGACTAGGATTTGCAAATAAGAGTTAGCTCAATCACTTGACTTTCCTTTATTTAGTAAGGGTTAACTAAGTGAAAATAACAACCTCTTTATACTATACTTGAGAGAATTCCAACTAGGATAGAACTTCCAATTAATCATTCTCCTAGTCAAGACTTTTTATTTTGAATAATATAAATTCCTTTTAATTTTCATTGCACTTAATTACAATTGTTTATTTTCTGTTATTCAACTCTCAAAATTCTCGAAAAACTCCTGATTAATAACTTAGCACCCTTTCTAGCAACTCGTTGGGAGATGACCTGGGACTCATACTCCCAGTATTTTTATTCTAAACTTTTGTGACAACCTTTCTAAATTGGTGAGGTGGATTTTTGCTGGTTAAGAGCTATACTCGCAATGCTGTTCTCATATTATAATCTCTTAATTGGTCTAACTTCTACCACGCACTCAAGCATCCTGACGATTTAGTCCCTACAAACATTGCTGTGACAGATTTCAGTGGGACTTCGACCCCAGCCAGAGGATTGGTTACTTTAACTGTGAAGGTCGGCTCGTCTGAGCGTAATACTGTCTTTGTGGTGGTTCCCTCAAGAGCAAGTTATAATGCTTTGTTAGGGCGAGATTGGATCCACGATGTAGGGGCCGTACCTTCTACTGTGCATCAGAGCGTGCTCCTATGGACTAAGGAAGGAAAACCTGAAACCGTTAAGGCAGATTCGAATTTATATGTCAAACAAATGCATGTCGATTTCAGGATATATAATCATAAGTTAAAGCCCTTAAATGTTGATCGATCACTGAGCCCTTATAATTGTGAAGGGTGCCACTTGTCCTCGGAAGGCCTCTCGGTGAAGTTACGCTATCCAGAGTTGGGTTTGGAGCCAACTGGTTGGGATTGTCTTTCTTGAAGACCTTGAAGGAACTGCTCTATGGACCAGGTTGAGGAAGTTTCTGATTACCTGGTAACATTAAATAATTATTTAAATAATTTTCAATTGTTAGAAAATAAAGTTGGTTCTTTTGATGAAGTTGAATCACATAGGGTTAGTAATCTTATTAATTATAGTGTGCCTGATTCGACATCTTCAGTTGAATTTAATTATGATTTACCTATTTCTTGTAATAGAAATAATGATACAAGCCGAACTGCTGATTTAATAACAGAGGCTCATTGCGTAGAAAATAGAAGTAATGATGTTTTTATCAATGATCAAGTTTCTTCTGTTTCTGATAATTCCATTGATTTTACTTTTGATTGCATATATGATCTAGAACATTGGATTTTAAAAAATACTCAGTAAATGATGATGATTATCATAAAGGGTTTGAATCTCAAGATTCCTTAGAGGAAATTAATCTAGGGACTCCTGATGATGTTCGAATTACATATATTTGTAAAGATCTTGTTGATCCTTTTCGGACTGAACTCTTTAATCTTTTACATGAGTTTAAAGATTGTTTCGCTTGGGATTATCATGAGATGTCTGGTCTTGATCGTTCACTGGTGGAACATTGATTAGCATTGAAACCTAATGCTCGACCTGTGAAACAGACTCCAAGACGTTTTGCTCCTGAAATTAATATAAAGACTAAAGAAGAGATCGAACGCTTGATTAAAGCAAAATTTATTCGAACTGCACCCTATGTTGAGTGGGTGTCGAATATCGTCCCTGTTATGAAGAAGAATGGGAAGTTGAGAGTATGCATTGATTTTCGGGATTTAAATAATGCTACTCCAAAAGATGAATATTACATGCCTGTCGCAGATATGTTAATCGATTCTACAACAGGAAATGAAATACTTAGTTTTATGGATGGTTATTCTGGGTATAACCAAATTTTCATTGCAGAAGATGATGTGGCTAAAACTACTTTTCGTTGTCCTGTGGCATTGGGTACGTATGAATGGGTAGTTATGCCTTTTGGTTTAAAAAATGCTGGAGCAACATATCAGCGGGCAATGAATGCTATTTTCCATGAGTTTATTGAAAAATTTATGGAAGTATATATTGATGACGTTATGGTTAAACCAATTTCGGTAAGCCAGCACATTGATCATTTAAGAAGGGCATTCCTTACTATGAGGAAGAAGGGGTTAAAAAAGAATCCTTTGAAATGTGCTTTTGATGTATCGGCTGGAAATTTTTTGGGTTTTGTTCATAAAAAAGGAATTGTCATCGATAAGAACAAAGCAGATGCGATATTAGCGCTGTCTGCACCGAAATCGAAGAAAGAAGTACAATCATTTTTGGGTAAGGTGAATTATCTTCGAAGATTCATTTTGAATCTTTCAGATCGAACTAAAGTGTTTGCACCTTTAGTAAAATTAAAAAATGATTCACAATTTGAATGGACTATGGAGCATCAATTGGCGTTCGATTCGATTAAGACTTATTTTTCTAAAGCTCCGATTATGGCGAATGTTCAACCATTTGAACCCTTAAAATTATATATTGCAGCATCTGAAAATACTATAGGGTGTATGTTAGCCCAAGATGATGAAAATGGACAAGAGCGGGCAGTTTATTACCTTAGTCGAGTTTTCACTAATATCGAATCGAGGTATTCTCCAATCGAAAAATTGTGTTTATCTTTATATCATGCTTGTATGAAACTAAAGTGCTATATGGTAGCTAAATCGGTGAAAGTTATAGCGCAAACTGATCTAATCAAGTATATGTTGAGTTTTCCTATGTTAAGGGGATGATTAGGGAAATGGATGCTGGCGTTGACGGAATTTGATTTACAATATATCCCAGCCAAGGCTATGAAAGGACAGGTCATTGCAAATTTTCTTATGGATAATTCGAAAGATCTGAATGACTAGGGGGCAAATGTGATCGAAGTAAAAATCGACTATTGGAAGTTGTATTTTGATGGATCGAAACATAAAGATGGTGCAGGAGTTGGAATTTTAATTATTTCACCAGAAGGAATTTTATCGAAATTTCTATTTGAAATAAAGTATCCTTGTTCGAATAATGAGGCAGAGTATGAAGCATTGATTTTGGGCCTTGAAATCTTAATTAATAAGGGAGTTTTGGAAGTTCAGATATTAGGGGATTCTCAGTTGGTTTTGAAGCAGTTGCCCAAAGAATTTAAATGTAATAATGAGAGGTTACAGAAGTATTTAACAACTGTTTGGGAGTTGTTAACTTCTTTTCGAAGAGTTTCTCTAGTTCATATTCCAAGGATTCAGAATAAAATGGCTAATGAATTAGCTCAAATTGCTTCGAAGTATAAAATTGGCCCAGGAACTCTTGAGTCTTTAGTAGGTATTCATCATATTTTAGTACCTGCAAGTGAGAGGGAAGTTTTGTGTGTTGATGAATGGAAGGACATTGATTGGAGGAAGCCTATTGTTCGGTACTTGAAAAATTCCAGTATTTCAGTTGATAGAAAAATGAAATTGCGAGCAATGAATTTTATTTTAATGGCTGATGAATTGTATAAGAAAGGTATCGATTGGAGTCTATCGAGATGTGTAGGTCAAAATGACCAAAATATTGCTTTGGGTGAAGTTCACAATGGGATATGTGGTGCTCATCAGGCTGGAAAGAAAATGAGATGGGTGTTATATCGCAATCATGTATATTGGCCATCTATGATTAAAAATTGTATTGATTATGCAAGAGCATGTCTAGAATGCCAGAAACATGGTTGATTCAACAAATCCCAGCATCTGAATTACATTCAATAATAAAGCCATGGCCATTTAGAGGTTGGGCTTTGGATTTAATTGGGTTGATTCATCCTCCTTCATCAAAATAACATAAGTTTATCCTGGTAGCAATTGATTATTTTACAAAATGGGTTGAAGCAATTCCCTTGATAGAAGTAAGTCAAAGTGAGATAATAGATTTTGTTGAGGAACAGATTATCCATCAATTCAAAATTCCTCAAACATTAAGTACTGATCAAGGAACAATGTTTACTGGTCAGCGGATTAAAAATTTTGCAGCTTCGAGAAATATTAGTATGGTTACATCTACTCCCTATTATGCACAGGCTAATGGGCAAGTAGAAGCAGCAAATAAAATTTTAATAAGTTTGATTAAAAAGCATATCAGAAATAAGCCTCGAACATGACATGAAACTTTAAGCCAAGTGTTATGGGCTTATCGAAATTCACCAAGGGGTTCGACAGGTACTTTGCCATATAAATTGGTATATGGTCATGATACAATACTACCATTAGAAATTAATTTGAATACTTTAAGAGTATCAAGACAGAATGATTTGCCAGTTGATGATTATTGGAATGCAATGTTTGATGAGTTAAATGAATTAGACTTAGAATGAATTTTAGAATGAATTTTGGCACTGGATAATATGATTCAACAAAAAGAAAGTATTGCTCGAAGTTATAATCTTCGAATCAAAGGAAAGTCTTTTAGTGTAGGTGAATTGGTTTTGAAGGTTATCTTGCCAATGGAAAAAAAAATCAAAATTTCTTGGTAAATGGTCCCATACTTGGGAAGGTCCGTTCCAAGTGATGGGAACGTATTCTGGAAATGCTTACCAGATTAAAGATATTGAATCAGAAAGAGTAATTAATTCGGTTAATGGAAAATACTTGAAGCAATACTATTGTTGGCAAAAATAGAAGTTCAACATGCATATGTCTAGAAAAGATGGAAATTATTACAAAATATATATATAAATAAAACTTGAGATGAAAAGAAATTCAAGGTGCCACTAGTTTTGCCAAATCGGAGCGTAGCTTTACCCTTTTGTTGTCCAGAATTGAAAGTATTTCAATTTGTTTGAACTTGTCAGCTTGGACTTTCTCAAGATGTTTTTCATATTCTCCCCGCTTGGTATCAATTGAAACAAGTTCTTGAATAAGGTGGTGTTGTTCTTGTTAGGCTGCTGCCAGAGGTTTGGCTATAGTAGCTCGATTTTGGCGTATTGTGGCAAGCTGTTCTTTAATCTGAGCTAATTCTGCTTCAAGTCTTGCTTCTTCTTGGTCATGAAAAGCTTGAACAGAAATAGTATGGGAAATTCTCAAATCAAATTCCTCACGAGAAGCTTGGATTGGTTGAGCGACTGCAAAATAATTTTCTATATTAGTTTTGATATTAGCTTCTTCAGTCTCAATTTCTTGGAGTTGAAATTGAGATACAACACTTTCATCAAGAAGTTGTTTGAATTCTTGAATTGAGGCAGAATTTGGTGTGTTAGCTGGGAGTTCAAAAGAAGAATTCAAGAGATCAGCCAGGAGTTGGTTAAGAATTAGGTCATTAACCCATGTGGTAGGTGGATGATCTAAGAGCTTGATGAGTGATCGGAGCTGTTCTCGAGTGCCAGGATCTAATTCGAGTGAAGGCCTTGATGCAGTAGGTCTCGAGATTACTGGATAGGCACTGGTACTTTATTTTCATGGATAACTTTATTTAAAATAGAAATTAAGTCGACCAGGGTAGCACTTGTAGGGGTAGTAGAAGCACTCGATGTTCCAGGTCTTGGTCCAGGAGGAGTTTGAAGATCACCTTGAAGTGAAGGACTAGGCTGTTTGGGAGGAGTTTCTAAGACCCTGGATCGGGAAGAATCTGAATTGGTGGTGTCATCAATTCTAGAAGCAGAGTCAGAATCTGGGGCCACCTGATTTTCTGCAAACAATGCAGCTTGATTGTTTAGGGAAATTGACTCAAGTATATGAGTGTTTTCTGGAGAGTGCTGCAAGGGATCTGTTGTCAAATCAACCACCTATGTTGTGTGAAGAGAAGGTGGAAAAAACAACTGGAATCGGCTGAATGGGCCCTATGAATTGGATTGAATCATGTGATGTGGAGTGCTCTAGATCATTTTGTTGTTGCAGAATTGGTTGATCAAGAGCCCCAGTAGATGAAATTGAATGGGCGACATTGGTAGGCTGGTATAAAAGGTCACACAGTTATAAATTCGAAATTTATTTTAAATTAAGTGAAATATGTGTAAAGATGATGGTGTTACCTGAGGAAGTCTAGATTTCCGTACTAGCTGAGAGCCAGGTTCAAAATCGGCTGCATCTTTCGATTGAGAGGAGGCAGAAAGAGTATCCTTATTGGTTGGTTCACTTTCATCAGCGCTTTCGCTTGATGATGGCATCAGTAACTAGTAAAAAGTTTAGAATTAAGTATGGTTAAGAAAATATAATTTGAAAAACATCTCAAGTTAAAAGGAAAAGTTATGAATAAATAGTTACTTTTTGAGAGGTTCTGGTAGGAGTCCTTCTGCTTTTGTAAGGTGGTGGTCGGGCAGCATCAACTTTCCTTTTGTGAGTTCTTTTTGGAGAACTCTCAGCGATAGGGACTGCTCGAACAGCAGTTTGTTGAATTTCATCTAAGGTACGGGTGTACCTTGAATAATAAGCAGTCCACCATTCGAAACAAGACTTAGTGATGAATGAACTACGTTCATAGATCAAGAAGTTGAAGCGGTCTCTGCGTTTTTGATTTTTTAAGAGACAGGTGTTGAAATCTTCTTGAGATGATAAAGTAATGTGGCAGAATAGATCACTGTGTCAAGGTTGTGGTGTTGGGATAGCTTGAGAAAACCCCAGTTGTCTGGCTGTTAAGTGAAGAGCATACAAGGTTATCTTGAACCTTTCTTTTCTATGTTGTGGTAACCCTATGGGTATTACCTGAACAGCCAACAGGCTCGCCCAAGTTCGATTTGAAAGTTCATTCTCCTCATTAGTATTAGGAAATAGTAAATGATCGAGCCAGGTAGGGCCACAATTGCGACGCAAAAAAGAGGTGAAATTGAGTTGATCGTTGTCAAAATCCTTGCAAGAATGAAAAAGGGAGAAAACAGCCCAGAATCTGTCTTCATCCGATTGGGTGTTTAGAAAATTGGGTTTGTAATTACATAATCGAAACCCTTCAATGTGTTGTTTATCAATACTGCCACCTTCAGGTTTTGTCATAAAATTTTTGAAAATGGCATTAAGCCATAATTGAAGGAGCCAGAGAGGACCTCCTGTACTGATTATCTTATTATCTCGGAGGTCACAAACAAATTGACTAAGCTCTTCGAAAATGTGCCCTAGAAGAAGTTTCGCCAAGTTGAGAACTTTCCCTTCATGAAGAAGAGCAGCTAGGGGAAGAAAGAGTTTTGACATTTGTACGCTTCGAGAACAGAACATGATTGCATTTAACCAATAAAACAAGAAGGCTACATGTTCACTATCTGTGATTTCTGTACCATCTTCAACCATGTTATGGGCAATGAAGTCACTATAAGAGGTGTTGAAGACAACATCATACTGGTACTTGGATTGCATGTCAGGGGTACACTCTGGAGAATTTATTGGGAGTCCTGTAATGGCAGCTACATCGAGGAGAGACATTCCGATCATTCCACAAGGAAGGTGGAAGTTGTTGGTTGTCCTATTCCAGAAACAAGTCACTGCCCCAATCATCCAATGGTATGTGGTGAGTGAGAAATGAGAAAGCCTTAGTAGTTCCTGTATTCCTAGGGCTCCCCAGATAGCACTCTTTGTGGGTTCGACGCGTTGGTACTAAGTTGTGAAATCGAATCCTCGAGGGTTGATTTTTCGATTATTTCTGAAGGATTTCTGGTTGATGAAATGAGAGATGTTAAAAGCTTAATTTATTAATAAATCTTCCCCTTCAGCACTAGGGAAGAAAAAAAGTTTTTTGTTTGCTCTCTCAAGAGATTCAATTGGTCCGAGGAAACAGTGTGTATCTACACTGATTGTGAAGGGGATTAATATTCTGGTATCATTGACTTGATTAAGAATGCGAAGGGCTGGCGGAGATGGTGGTGCTATTGCAAGACCTTTACCCTTATCTTGAGTAGAGGCATGAGAAAAGGAACCATCCATTGTTAAGTATAGGAAAAAAGAGATTGGAAGGTTTAGGATTTTTGTGAAGAAGTTCTTGATGTAAGGAGAATTCAAGGGATAATGAGTTTCGAAAGATTTTGAACAAAGGTAGGAATGTTGAATTTAAAGTATTACTGTAAGCAGTTACTGTGTAAGGGATATAAATAGAGGTAGCTTAGTAAAGAAGAAGAAGTGGTAGAAAGAGAATGCACAAGTTTCGGGAGACGTGTCGAGTGGGTCAGTATTAATGGAGAGTTTAAATGGTAATTATTACTAATTTGAGAACTGACACCTTCACTTTTGGATTAAGTGTTTTATCTTCTAATGATGTTATCGAAGGCAAACACATTAATCCAAGGGTGCAATTTGTTGATCGAAAAAATATTTTTCGATGAAAACAAAATTCGGAATGAGTCAGGGACAACTTCCCGAAAAGATGTACGCGTAGGCGTGAGATTGAAAATGGATGGCGTGAAATTGGATTCAAAAGATTCGTTAATTGGATAAGTCTAATCGAATAAGATATTCGATATGCATAATCGAGTAAGGCCTTCGACAGGTGGGTCGAATAGTCATGGAAGCGGAACAGTTAAAGGCTTTTATCACATAAGGAAATTATGGGAAATAGCTATGATCAAGCAGCGGGAACGGTTACCAAGAGGAATTATATTCAAAGTTGTAATCAATTGTAATTAATTGACAGTTATGTAAGATAGATTATAAATACTAGGAAGTGTTAGGAAATTGGGGTTGGAACTTTTTACTCAGAAAACACTCAAGCACACTTGGTGCATGAATTGTAAATCACACTTTTCACAACTCGTACCACTAACCAGCAAGTGCACTGGGTCGTCCAAGTAATACCTTACGTGAGTAAGGGTCGAATCCCACGGGGATTGTTGGCTTGAAGCAATCTATGGTTATCTTGTAATTCTTAGTCATAGTATCAATTATAATTATCAGTTTGGATTGCGAAAAATAAAAGAGCATAAATTAAATACTTGTTATGCAGTAATGGAGAATATGTTGGAGTTTTGGAGATGCTTTGTCTTCTGAATCTCTTCTTTTTCCCTGTCTTCTTCTCCATGCACGCAAGGTTCCTCCTATGGCAAGTTGTGTGTTGGCGGATCACCGTTGTCAATGGCTACCATCCATCCTCTCAGTGAAAATGGTCCAGGTGCGCTGTCACCGCACGACTAATCATCTGTCGGTTCTCACTCGTGCTGGAATAGAATCCATTGATCCTTTTGCGTCTGTCACTACGCCCAACCCTTGTGAGTTTGAAGCTCGTCACAGTCATTCAATCCCTGAATCCTACTCGGAATACCACAGACAAGGTTTAGACTTTTCGAATTCTCAAGAATGCTGCCAATGGATTCTAGCTTATACCACGAAGATTCTGATTAAGGAAATCCAAGAGATACTCATTCAATCGAAAGTAGAACGGAGGTGGTTGTCAATCACGCGTTCATAGGTTGAGAATGGTGATGAATGTCACGGATCATCACATCCATCATATTGAAGTGCGAATGAACTTAGATAGAAACAAGCGTGTTTGAATAGAAAATAGAAATAATTGCATTAATTCATCGAGACACAGCAGAGCTCCTCACTCCCAACAATGGAGTTTAGAGACTCATGCCGTCAAGGAGTACAAAGTTCAGATCTAAAATGTCATGAGGTCCAAAATAAATATCTAAAAGTTGTTTAAATACTCAACTAGTAACCTAGGTTTACAGAAAATAAGTAAACTATGATAGATAGTGCAGAAATCCACTTCTGGGGCCCACTTGGTGTGTGCTGGGGCTGAGACTTGAGCTTTACACGTGCCTAGGCTGTTTCTAGAGTTAAACGCCAGGATGTAACATGTTTCTGGCGTTTAACTCCAACTTATAACCTGTTTCTAGCGTTTAACGCCAGAATGCAACATGAAACTAGCGCTGAACGCCAGTTTACGTTGTTTATCCTTGAGCAAAGTATGGACTATTATATATTTCTGGAAAGCTCTGGATGTCTACTTTCCAACGAAATTAAGAGCGCACCAATTGGACTTCTGTAGCTCCAAAAAATTCATTCCGAGTGCAGGGAGGTCAGAATCCAACAGCATCAGCAGTCCTTTATCAGCCTAAATCAGATTTTTTTGCTCAGCTCCCTCAATTTCAGCCAGAAAATACCTGAAATTACAGAAAAACACACGAACTCATAGTAAAGTCCAGAAATATGAATTTTGCCTAGAAACTAATAAAAATATACTAAAAACTAACTAAAACATACTAAAAACTACATGAAATTAACCCCAAAAAGCGTATAAAATATCCGCTCATCACAACACCAAACTTAAACTGTTGCTTGTCCCCAAGAAACTAGACAAATAAACTAGGATAAAAAGAGATCAAGAAGCAATAATATCTCAGAGTTTTAAGTGAAGCTCAGATTCTAATTAGATGAGCGGAACTAGTAGCTTTTTGCTTTCGAACAGTTTTGGCATCTCACTTTATCCTTTGAAATTCAGAATGATTGGCATCCATAGGAACTCAGAATTCAGATAGTATTATTGATTCTCCTAGTTTAGTATGTTGATTCTTGAACACAGCTACTTTATGAGTCTTGGCCGTGGCCCTAAACACTTTGTTTTCCAGTATTACCACCGGATACATAAATGCCACAGACACATAATTGGGTGAACCTTTTCGGATTGTGACTCAGCTTTGCTAAAGTCCCCAATTAGAGGTGTCCAGAGTTCTTAAGTACACTCTATTTTTGCTTTGGACCTTGACTTTAACCGCTCAGTCTCAAGCGTTTGGCTTGACACCTTCACGCCACAAGCACATGGTTAGGGACAGCTTGGTTTAGCCGCTTAGGCCAGAATTTTATTCCTTTAGGCCCTCCTATCCACTGATGCTCAAAGCCTTGGATCCTTTTTATTACCCTTGCCTTTTGGTTTTAAGGGCTATTGGATTTTTCTGCTTGCTTTTTATCTCTCTTCTTTTTTTTTTTTGCAAGCTTTTGTATTCACTGCTTTTTCTTGCTTCAAGAATCAATTTTATGATTTTTCAGGTTATCAATAATATTTCTCTTGTTCATCATTCTTTCAGGAGCTAACAATTTTAACATTCATAAAATTCAATATAAAAAACATGCACTGTTCAGGCATTCATTCAGAAGACAAAAAGCATTGCCACCACATATAGATAATTAGAATTTTCCTTATTAAAAACTCAAAAAAAATTGCCTCGTTATTCTAAAAATCTGCTATTTTATTCATGTTGATGATGATGAGAAAAATAAATTATAGCTTAATTGGAGATAAAATTAAAATAGAGATACTAATTACTACTACTTATATATGACTTCTAAGGTAAATTTCTAATAAGAATAATTATCACAGAGTTAAGGCTAAGATTAGAACTCAACAACCTTGAATTTGGGAGGTGGATGCCTCTTTAGTCTGTGGAGTGCTTGGCCCTTCAAAAGATAGCTTCTGGTGCTTCAGTTCCTTCAGTTCACGCCCTTGCTCTTCTTGTTCTCTAAGCAGTTTGTAGAGCATGCTGTTTTGATTTTGCTGTTCTTCTTTCATTTGATCCACAGCTTCTTGCAACTTGGTGACAGATGCTTCTAGGCGCTCCCAGTATTCAATTTGAGAGATTTTCGGGAGGAACTCCTGTGCTCTCCTCTTGATGGGGTCGTCTTGCACTTGTTGTCCTTCTATAGACTTTTTGGTGATTGGTTGCTCAACTGAGATATACTCATCTACTCCTATTTTTACCCCAGTATCTTTACATAACAGAGAGACCAAGTTTGGATAAGCCAATCTGGCATCTTTGGAGTTCTTGTTTGCAATTTTGTAGAGCTCACAAGCAATCAGCTGATGAACTTCCACTTCTTTTTCCAGCATAATGCAATGAATCATCACCGCTCTTCTGATGGTGACCTCAGAGCGGTTGCTAGTGGGCAGTATAGAGTGCCCAATGAAGTCCAGCCAGCCTCTGGCGACTGGTTTGAGATCTCCTCTTTTGAGTTGGTTTGGGACACCTTTTGTGTTGGTTGTCCATTTGGCTCTAGGGAGGTATATGTCCTCTAGGATTTTGTCCAAGCTCAGGTTTGATCTCATCATTCTCCTATTAAAGGAGTCTGAGTCATCTTGCAGTTGAGGCAGCTTGAAGATCTCCCTTATTTTGTCAGGGTGGGTGTGAATAATCTTACCTCTGACCAGAGTTCTATAATCATAGAATGCGGTTCCAGCTATTCTCTGCCTGTCCGTCTGCCACAGATTTGCGTAGAATTCCTGAACCATGTTTCTTTCTACCTTTGTTTCAGGATTAGCTAGGACTTCCCAGCTCCTGTTTCAAATTTGCTCTTGGATCTCCAGATATTCGTCTTCTTTTAGATCGAATTTAACTTCCGGGATCACTGACCTTAGACCCATTATTTTGTAGTAATGGTCTGAATGTTCTTTGGTTAAGAACTTCCCTTGATTCCAAAGTGGTTTTGGAATATTCTCTTTCTTGCCTCTTGAGTTGGTTTGTTTTCCCTTAGGAGCCATGATCTTAGTAGGTATTGGCTTAGTGATCACGGATAAACACACCAAACTTAGAGGTTTGCTTGTCCTCAAGCAAAAGAAAGGAAAGAAGAGGGATATGAGGAGAGCCAAGTCCAAATTGTGAAGGTGAGGGGGAGGCCGAACTAGGATTTAAAGGGAAGGGGGTGGGTTTCAAAAATTTTGAAGAAGATATGATAGAAGATATGATTTGTAAAAGATAAGTATGATAGGAAAATGATGCACTTTAAAATTTTAAAAGATATAAATAATATGAAAGATATTTGAAAAAGATAGCTTTGTTTTGAAAAAGATATTGTGAAGATTTGAAAAAGATATTGATGAGTTGAAAAAAATTTGAGAAGGAAAAGAGATAGATTTGTTTTGAAAAAGATTTGAAAAGAAGTTGAAGAGGATTTAAAAAAAAGTTTATGTTTAGAATTAAGATACATTTGATATCTTAGAAAAAGGATTTGAAAAATTAGGATTTCTAATATGTTTATGCAAGAAATCATGAATTGAAACATGAAAAATGGAAAAAAATTTGAAGTGAAAACAAAATTACCTACTCCCCACAATCCTGGCGTTAAACGCCCAACTGCTGCATGTTTTTGGCGTTTAACGCCCAGCTGTTGCTTCTAGCTGGCGTTAAACGCCAGAAACTCCTTTGTCACTGGGCGTTTTTCTGAACGCCCAGGATGCTATAAATCTGGCATTTAACACCCAGATGGCTATCTCTACTAGCGTTAAACGCCCAGTAGATGCTCCTTTTGGGCGTTTAACGCCCAAAACAGCTCTTACTGTCTTTTTTTCGCACCAGTGATCTTCTTTTTGCTATTTTTATATTCTGAATCCTTCTGCAACCCTGTGAACTTATGCAATTGATTCTTTACTTTAAAGATTATTTATATTAAACCTGTATAATAAAAAATATATATAAGAAAAAGTTTTGCTAATGGCTGGGTTGCCTCCCAGCAAGCGCTTCTTTATTGTCTTTAGCTGGACCTTGCTGAGCTTTTAATCTAGCCTCAGCCTTGAGCACTCTTGCTCAACATTGCCTTCAAGATAATGCTTGATTCTCTGTCCATTAACAATGAACTTCTTATTAGAATCAATGTCTTGAAGCTCCACATAGCTATATGGTGACACACTTGTAATCACATATGGTCCCCTCCACCGGGATTTCAGTTTCCCAGGGAATAGCTTGAGCTTAGAGTTAAACAGCAGAACCTTCTGTCCTGGTTCAAAGACTCTAGATGACAGCTTTCTGTCATGCCACCTCTTTGCTTTCTCTTTGCAGATCTTGGCATTTTCGAAAGCAGTGAGTCTGAATTCCTCTAGCTCATTCAGCTGGAGCAATCTTTTTTCTCCGGCTAAATTGGCATCAAAGTTTAGGAATCTGGTTGCTCAATAGGCCTTATGTTCCAGTTCCACGGGCAGATGACAGGCCTTACCATACACAAGCTGGTATGGAAAGGTCCCTATAGGAGTCTTGAATGCTGTTCTGTAAGCCCACAGAGCATCATCCAAGCTTCTTGCCCAATCTTTTCTATGGGTACTTACAGTCCATTCCAGGATTTTTTTAGTTCTCTATTAGAGACTTCAGCTTGCCCAATTGTCTGTGGATGATATGGAGTTTCCACCTTGTGGCTAATTCCATACCAAACCATAGCAGAGTAAAGCTGTTTGTTGCAGAAGTGAGTGCCCCCATCACTAATTAGTGCTCTAGGGACACCAAACCTGCTGAAGATATGTTTCTGGAGGAATTTCAGTACTGTCTTAGTATCATTAGTGGGTGTGGCAATGGCCTCTACCCATTTGGATACATAGTCGACTGCAACCAGAATATAAGTGTTTGAGTATGATGGTGGGAAAGGCCCCATGAAGTCAATACCCCATACATCAAACAACTCAATCTCCAAGATTCCTTGCTGAGGCATGGCGTAACCATGAGGCAGATTACCAGCTCTCTGGTAACTGTCATAGTTACGTACAAACTCTCGGGAATCTCTATAGAGGGTAGGCCAGTAGAAGCCACATTGAAGAACCTTGGTGGCTATTCACTCACCTCCAAAATGGCCTCCATATTGTGACCCATGGCAATGCCATAAGATCTTCTGTGCTTCTTCTCTAGGCACACACCTTCGGATTATTCCGTCTGCACATCTCTTAAAGAGATAGGGTTCATTCCACAAGTAGTACTTTGTATCAGTAATTAATTTTTTCTTTTGTTGCCTGCTATACTCCTTGGGTATGAACCTTGCAGCTTTATAGTTTGCAATGTCTGCAAACCATGGCGTTTCCTGAATGGCAAACAAATGCTCATCAAGAAAGGTTTCAGAGATCCCAATAGAGGGAAAGGACGCCCCTTCTACTGGCTCTATCCGGGACAGATGATCAGCCACTTGGTTTTCTGTCCCTTTTCTGTCTCTTATTTCTATATCAAACTCTTGCAGAAGCAACACCCATCTTATGAGCCTAGGTTTTGAATCCTGCTTTGTAAGTAGATATTTAAGAGCAGCATGGTCAGTGTACACAATCACTTTTGATCCTACTAAGTATGATCTAAACTTGTCAATGGCATAAACCACTGCAAGTAATTCTTTTTCTGTGGTTGTGTAATTTTTCTGGGCATCATTTAAAACACGGCTAGCATAATAAATGACATGCAGAAGCTTGTCATGCCTCTGCCCCAATACTGCACCAATGGCATGGTCGCTGGCATCACACATTGGTTCAAATGGTAATGTCCAGTCTGGTGCAGAAATAACTGGCGTTGTGACCAGCTTAGCTTTCAGAGTTTCAAACGCCTGCAGACACTCTGTGTCAAACACAAATGGCGTGTCAGCAGCTAGCAGATTGCTCAGTGGTTTTACAATTTTTGAAAAATCCTTTATAAACCTCCTATAGAATCCTGCATGTCCTAGAAAGCTTCTGATTGCCTTAACATTGGCAGGTGGTGGTAATTTTTCAATTACCTCTACCTTAGCTTGATCCACCTCTATTCCCTTGTTCGAAATCTTGTGCCCAAGGACAATCCCTTCAGTCACCATAAAGTGACATTTTTCCCAGTTTAAAACCAGGTTAGTCTCTTGGCATCTTTTCAGAACCAATGTCAGGTGATCAAGACAGGAGCTGAATGAGTCTCCATATACTGAGAAGTCATCCATGAAGACTTCCAGAAATTTTTCCACCATATCAGAGAAAATAGAGAGCATGCATCTCTGAAAGGTTACAGGCGCATTACACAGCCCAAATGGCATCCTTCTGTAGGCAAATACTCCAGATGGACATGTGAATGCTGTTTTCTCTTGATCCTGGGGATCTACTGTAATTTGGTTGTAGCCTGAATAGCCATCCAAAAAGCAGTAATAATCATGACCTGCTAGTCTTTCTAGCATCTGGTCTATGAATGGTAAAGGAAAATGATCCTTTTTGGTGGCTGTATTGAGCCTTCTGTAGTCAATACACATGCGCCACCCTGTAACTGTTCTTGTAGGAACCAGTTCATTCTTTTCATTATGAACCACTGTCATGCCTCCCTTTTTGGAGACAACTTGGACAGGGCTCACCTAGGGGCTATCAGAAATATGATAAATAATCCCAACCTCCAGTAACTTGGTGACCTCTCTCTGCACCACTTCCTTCATGGTTGGATTTAGCCGCCTCTGTGGTTGAACCACTGGCTTAGCATCGTCCTCCAATAGGATCTTGTGCATGCATCTTGCTGGGCTGATGCCCTTAAGGTCACTTATGGACCACCCAAGAGTTGTCTTGTGTGTCCTTAGCACTTAAAGTAGTGCTTCCTCTTCCTGTGGATTTAAAGCAGAGCTTATGATCATTGGAAAAGTGTCACCTTCTCCCAAAAATGCATATTTCAGGGATGGTGGTAATGGTTTGAGCTCGGGTTTTGGAGGTTTTTCCTCTTCCTGAGGAATTTTTAGAGGCTCTTTTATCTCTTCTGAATCCTCCAAATCAGGCTGAGCATCTTTAAAGATGTCTTCTAGCTCTAATTCGAGACTCTCAGCCATGTTGATCTCATCTACCAAAGAGTCAATAAGATCAACTTTCATGCAGTCTTTTGGTGTGTCTGGATGCTACATGGCTTTGACAGCATTTAACTTGAACTCATCCTCATTGACCCTCAGGGTTACTTCCCCCTTTTGGACATCAATGAGACTTCGTCCAGTTGCTAGGAAAGATCTTCCTAGAATGAGAGTCGCACTCTTGTGCTCCTCCATTTCCAGCACTACAAAGTCAGTGGGAAAGGCGAATGGCCCAACCCTGACAATCATGTCTTCAATCACGCCTGATGGGTATTTAATGGAGCCATCAGCAAGTTGGAGACATATCCTGGTTGGTTTGACTTCTTCAGTTAAACCAAGCTTTCTGATAGTGGATGCAGGTATTAGGTTGATGTTTGTCCCAAGATCACATAAAGCTGTCTTGGTGCAATCACCCTCTAATATGCATGGTATCATAAAGCTCCCGGGATTTTTAAGCTTTTCTGGGAAGCTTTTCAGAATGACTGCACTGCATTCCTCAGTGAGGAGAACTCTTTCAGTTTTTCTCCAATCCTTCTTTTGACTCAAGATCTCTTTCATGAACTTGGCATAAGAGGGTATTTGCTCACGTGCCTCTGCAAACAAAATCTTTATTTTAAGAGTCCTGAGGTAGTCTGCAAAGCGAGCAAATTGCTTATCCTACTCCTCTTGGCGGAGTTTTTGAGGATAAGGCATCTTGGCTTTGTATTCCTCAACCTTGGTTGCTGCAGGTTTATTTCCTACAGAAGTGGTTGAAGAAGCCTTTTTAGAGGGGTTGTTATCAGCACTTGTGTGTGTCTGATCCCTCACTGGCGTTTGAATGCCAGGGTTGGAAGCTTGATTGGCATTGGACGCCAACTTCCTACCTGTTTCTGGCGTTTGAACGCCAGAACTGAGCTTCCTTTGGGCATTGAACGCCAACTCCTTGCCTGTTTGTGGTGTTTGAACGCCAGAACTGAGCACGGGTTGGGCGTTTAACACCAGCTCTCCACCCTTTTCTGGTGTTTGAGTGCCAGAATCATTCCTTTCTGGGCTCTTACTGTCCTCAGAGGGATTTTGGGTAGCAGTTTGTTCATTTCTTGGCTTTCTGCTGCCTTGAAGTGAGGTATTTAATATTTTTCCACTTCTTAATTGAACTGTTTGACATTCTTCAGTTATTTGTTTTGATAACTGCTGTTCTGTTTGCTTCAATTGTACTTCCATATTCATATTAGCCATTCTTGTGTCTTGTAGTATTTTCTTGAATTCGGCCAGCTGTTTTGTTAGAAAATCTAATTGTTGATTGAATTCAGTAATTTGTTCTGCAGGACTGAGTTCAGCAGTTACTGTTTTAGCCTCTTCTTTCATGGAAGATTCACTACTTAGGTACAGATGCTGATTTCTGGCAACTGTATCAATGAGATCTTGAGCTTCTTCAATTGTCTTTCTCATGTGTATAGATCCACCAGCTGAGTGGTCTAGAGAAATCTGAGCTTTCTCTGTAAGCCCATAATAGAAGATGTCTAACTGCACCCACTCTGAAAATATTTCAGAGGGCATTTTCTTAGCATCTCTCTGTATCTCTCCCAGGCATCATAAATAGATTCATTATCTCCTTGTTTAAAGCTTTGGATGTTCAGCCTTAGCTGTGTCATCCTTTTTGGAGGGAAATATTGATTCAGGAATTTTTCTGACAGCTATTTCCATGTCCTTATGCTAGCCTTAGGTTGGTTATTTAACCACCTCTTAGCTTGGTCTTTTACAATGATGAGCGGATAATTTATACGCTTTTTGACATTGTTTTTAGTATGTTTTTTAGTAGGATCTAGTTACTTTTAGGGATGTTTTTAATAGATTTTGTGTTAAATTCACATTTCTGGACTTTACTCTGAGTTTGTGTGTTTTTCTGTGATTTCAGGTATTTTCTGGCTGAAATTGAGGGACTTGAGCAGAAATCAGATTCAGAGGTTGAAAAAGGACTACTGATGCTGTTGGATTCTGACCTCCCTGCACTCAAAGTGGATTTTCTGGAGCTGCAGAACTCGAAATGGCGCGCTTCCATTTGCGTTGGAAAGTAGACATCCAGGGCTTTCCAGCAATATATAATAGTCTATACTTTGGCCAAGAATTGACAACGTAAACTGGCGTTCAACACCAGCCTTCTGCCCAAATCTGGCGTCCAGCGCCAGAAAAGGATCCAAAACCAGAGTTGAACGCCCAAACTGGCACAAAAACTGGCGTTCAACTCCACAAATGGCCTCTGCACGTGCAACACTTAAGCTCAGCCCAAACACACACCAAGTGGGCCCCGGAAGTGGATTTATACATCAAATACTTACTCATGTAAACCCTAGTAGCTAGTTTATTATAAATAGGACCTCTTACTATTGTATTAGGCATCTTTGGATTACCTTATGATCCTTTGATCACGTTTTGGGGGCTGGCCATCTCGGCCATGCCTGGACCTTCACTTATGTATTTTCATACGGTAGAGTTTCTACACTCCATAGATTAAGGTGTGGAGCTCTGCTGTTCCTCAAAGATTAATGCAAAGTACTACTGTTTTCTATTCAATTCTTCTTATTTCTCTTCTAAGATATCCATTCGCACCCAAGAACGTGATGAAGGTGATGATTATGTGTGATGCTCATCATCCTTCTCCCTTATGAACGCGTGCCTGACAAACACTTCTGTTCTACATGAATTAAGCTAGAATGAATATCTCTTAGATCTCCCAACCAGAATCTTCGTGGCGTAAGCTAGAATGATGGCGGCATTCAAGAGAATCCGGAAGGTCTAAACCTTGTCTGTGGTATTCCGAGTAGGATTCAATGATTGAATGACTGTGACGAGCTCCGAACTCGCGATTGCAGGGCGTTAGTGACAGACGCAAAAGGATAGTAAATCCTATTCCGGCATGATCGAGAACCGACAGATGAATAGCCACGCCATGACAGGGTGCGTGAGCATATTATTCACTGAGAGGATAAGATGAAGCCATTGACAAGGGTGATGCCTCCAGACGATTAGCCGTGCCGTGACAGGGCATTGGATCATTTTCCCGTGAGATGACCGAAAGTAGCCATTGACAGTGGTGATGTATCACATAAAGCCAGCCATGGAAAGGAGTAAGACTGATTGGATGAAGATAGCAGGAAAGCAGAGGTTCAGAGGAACGAAAAGCATCTCCATTCGCTTATCTGAAATTCCTACCAATGATTTACATAAGTACCTTTATCCCTATTCTATTATCTATTATTCGAAAACACCATTATCACTTTATATCTGCCTGACTGAGATTTACAAGGTGACCATAGCTTGCTTCATACCAACAATCTCCGTGGGATTCGACCCTTACTCACGTAAGGTATTACTTGGACGACCCAGTGCACTTGCTGGTTAGTTGTATCGAAGTTGTGACAGACAATAAAACTAGATCAGAGCACCAGGCCTTTGAAGCCATGGATATGTATCACAATTTCGTACACCAAGTTTTTGGCGCCGTTGCCGGGGATTGTTCGAGTTTGGACAACTGACGGTTCATCTTGTTGCTCAGATTAGGTAATTTTCTTTTTGTCTTGTTTTCAAAAAATTTTTCAAAAATCTTTCAAAAATTCTTCCTTTGTTTTCAAAAAAAAAAATTTTAAAAAAATAAAAATGTTTTCAAAAATATATTTTCCTTTCAGAATTTTTAAGAATGAATTCTAGTGTTTCATGGAGCATGTTGAAGCCTGGCTGGCTGTAAAGCCATGTCTCAATTCTTATACTCAAGAAAAGAGCTTCTTTATCTTTCTTAGCCAATTGGCTGTTGAATGTAAGGAATGTCAGGCGTGTCATGTCTGAGTTACATACTAAAGCTTGGCTGGCTATTAAGCCATGCCTGACCCTTTGATTGGAGCTTTAGAGCATAAGATTCCTGGAATTCATATTAAAAATTTTGGAATCCTTATTTTCTTTTTCAAAATTATTTTTTGAAAAACATAAAATAAAAATCCAAAAAAATAGAAAATCATAAAAATCAAAAATATTTTTGTGTTTCTTGTTTGAGTCTTGAGTCATATCATAAGTTTGGTGTCACTTGCATATGCATCTTGCATTTTTTCGAAAATATCATGCATTCATGGTGTTCTTCATGATCTTCAAGTTGTTCTTGGTAAGTCTTCTTGTTTGATCTTGATGATTTGTTTGTTTTGTGTTGTATAGTGTTTTTCATATGCATTCTTGAATTCTTAGTGTCTAAGCATTAAAGAATTCTAAGTTTGGTGTCTTGCATGTTTTCTTTGCATTAAAAATTTTTCAAAAATATGTTCTTGATGTTCATCATGACATTCAAAGTGTTCTTGGTGTTCATCTTGACATTCATAGCATTCTTGCATGCATCACATGTTTTGATCTAAAAATTTCATGCATTGCATTTTTTTTGTGTTTTTCTCTTGCATCATAAAAATTTCAAAAATAAAAAAAAATATCTTTCCCTTTTTCTCTCATCAAATTCGAAAATTTGGATTGACTTTTTCAAAAATTTTTAAAAATCAAAGTTGTTGCCAATGAGTCAAATCAAATTTTCAATTTGAAAATCTTATCTTTTTCAAAATCTTTTTCAAAAATCAAATCTTTTTCAAAATTATTAGCTATTTTCAAAAATTTCAAAAATATTTTTCAAAAATATTTTTCTTATTTTTATATAAAATTTTCGAAAATAACTAATCAATTAATGTTTTGATTCAAAAATTTGAAGTTTGTTACTTGCTTGTTAAGAAAGATTCAAACTTTAAGTTCTAGAATCATATCTTGTGATTTCTTATGAACCAAGTCATTAATTGAGATTTTAAAAATCAAATCTTTTTCAAAACTAATTTCAATCATATCTTTTCAAAAATATCTTCTTATCTTATCTTTTTCAAAAATATCTTCTCAAAATATCTTTTCTAACTTCCTAACTTCTTATCTTTTCAAAATTTGTTTCAACTAACTAACTAACTTTTTGTTTGTTTCTTAACTTTTTCAAAACTACCTAACTAACTCTCTCTCTCTCTCTAATTTTCGAAAATATCTCTCCCTTTTTCAAAAATTTCTTTTTAATTAACTAATTATTTTTATTTTTTATTTTTGAATTCAAAAATTTTCGAAAAATACTAACTAATTTTCAAAAACCAATTTTCAAAACTCACTAACTCTTTTTCAAAATAATTTTCGAAAATTTTTCCTCCCCATCTCATTCTATTTATTCATTCATGTCCTAACATCTCATCTCACATTCCAATCCTCACAGTTGTGTTTCTTCCTTTACATCACATCCTTTATCTCCCCCTCTTCTTCTACTTACAAAGGGATCCCTATACTGTGGTATAAAGGATCTCTATTATTATTATCATTTTTCTGGCCATTCTTCCTTGTCATATGAGCAGGAGCAAGGATAAGAACATTCTTGTGGAAGCAGATCCAGAACCTGAAAGAACTCTGAAGAGAAAATTAAGAGAAGCTAAAATACAACAATCCAGAGATAACCTTTCAGAAATTTTCGAACAGGCAGAGGAGATGGCAGCCGAAAATAATAATAATGCAAGGAGGATGCTTGGTGACTTTACTGCACCTAATTCCAATTTACATGGAAGAAGCATCTCCATTCCTGCCATTGGAGCAAACAACTTTGAGCTGAAACCTCAATTAGTTTCTCTAATGCAGCAGAACTGCAAGTTTCATGGACTTCCATCTGAAGATCCTTTTCAGTTCTTGACTGAATTCTTGCAGATATGTGATACTGTTAAGACTAATGGAATAGATCCTGAAGTCTACAGGCTCATGCTTTTCCCTTTTGCTGTAAGAGACAGAGCTAGATTATGGTTGGATTCTCAACCCAAAGACAGCCTGAACTCTTGGGATAAGCTGGTCACGGCTTTCTTAGCCAAGTACTTTCCTCCTCAAAAGCTGAGCAAGCTTAGAGCTGATGTCTAAACCTTCAGACAGAAAGAAGGTGAATCCCTCTATGAAGCTTGGGAAAGATACAAACAGTTGACCAAAAAGTGTCCTTCTGACATGCTTTCAGAATGGACCATCCTGGATATATTCTATGATGGTTTATCTGAGCTATCAAAGATGTCACTGGACACCTCTGCAGGTGGATCCATTCACCTAAAGAAAACGCCTGCAGAAGCTCAAGAACTCATTGACATGGTTGCTAATAACCAGTTCATGTACACTTCTGAAAGGAATCCTGTGAGTAATGGGACGCCTATGAAGAAGGGAGTTCTTGAGGTTGATACTCTGAATGCCATATTGGCTCAGAATAAAATATTGACTCAGCAAGTCAATATGATTTCTCAGAGTCTGCATAGAATGCAAGCTGCATCCAACAGTACTCAAGAGGCACCTTCTGAAGAAGAAGCCTATGATCCTGAGAACCCTGCAATAGCAGAGGTAAATTACTTAGGTGAACCTTATGGAAACACCTATAACTCAACATGGAGAAATCATCCAAATTTCTCATGGAAGGATCAAAAGCCTCAACAAGGCTTTAATAATGGTGGAAGAAACAGGTTTAGCAATAGCAAGCCTTTTCCATCATCAACTCAGAAACAGACAGAGAACTCTGAACAAAATGCCTCTAATTTAGCAAATCTAGTCTCTGATCTATCTAAGGCCACTGTAAGTTTCATGAATAAAACAAGGTCTTCCATTAGAAATCTGGAAGCACAAGTGGGCCAGCTGAGTAAAAGGATCACTGAAATCCCTCCTAGTACTCTCCCAAGCAATACAGAAGAGAACCCAAAAGGAGAATGCAAGGCCATTGACATAAGCGCCATGGCCGAACCTCTAAGGAGAGGAGAGGACGTGAATCCCAAGGAGGAAGACCTCCTGGGACGTCCAGTGATCAATAAGGAGCTTTCCTCTGGGGAACCAAAGGACTCTGAGACTCATCTAGAGACCATAAAGATTCCATTGAACCTCCTTATGCCCTTCATGAGCTCTGATGAATATTCTTCTTCTGAAGAGAATGAGGATGTTACTGAAGAGCAAACTGCCAAGTTTCTTGGTGCAATCATGAAGCTGAATGCCAAATTATTTGGCATTGATACTTGGGAAGTTGAACCTCCCTTGTTCATCAATGAACTAAGTGATCTGGATCAACTGACATTGCCTCAGAAGAGACAGGATCCTGGAAAGTTCATAATACCCTGTACCATAGGCACCATGATCTTTAAGGCTCTGTGTGACCTTGGTTCAGGAATAAACCTCATGCCCCTCTCTGTAATAGAGAAACTGGGAATCTATGGGGTGCAAGCTGCTAAAATCTCACTAGAGATGGCAGACAGCTCAAAAAGACAGGCTTATGGACAAGTAGAAGATGTATTAGTAAAGGTTGAGGGCCTTTACATACCTACTGATTTCATAGTCCTGGATACTGGAAAGGAAGAGGATGAATCCATCATCCTAGGAAGACCTTTCCTGGCCACAGCAAGAGTTGTGATTGATGTTGACAGAGGTGAAATAGTCCTTCAATGGAATGAGAACTCCCTTGTATTCAAAACTCAAGGATCTCCCTCTGCAACCATGGAGAGGAAGCTTGAAAAGCTTCTCTCAAAGCAGAGTCAACCAGAGCCCCCACAGTCAAACTCTAAGTTTGGTGTTGGGAAGCCACAACCAAACTCTAAGTTTGGTGTTGAACTCCCATATCCAAACTCTAAGTTTGGTGTTGGAGAGTCTCAACAAAGCTCTGCACATCTATGAGGCTCCATGAGAGCCCACTGTCAAGCTATTGACATTAAAGAAGCGCTTGTTGGGAGGCAACCCAATGTTTATTTATCTAACTATATTTTTCTTAGTTATGTGTCTTTATAGGTTCATGATCATGAGGAGTCACAAAATAAATATAAAAATTGAAAACGGAATCAAAAACAGCAGAAGAAAAATCACACCCTGGAGGAGCATCTGTCTGGCGTTCAAACGCCAGAACAGAGCATAGTTCTGGCGCTGAACGCCCAGAATGGGAGCATCCTGGCGCTGAACGCCCAGAACAAGCATGGTTCTGGCGTTCAACGCCAGAAATGGCAGCAAAGGGGCGTTGAACGCCCAAAAAGGGCACCAACCTGGCGCTGAACGCCCAGAGTTGTGTGCAAGGGCATTTTACATGCCTAAATTGGTGCAGGGATGTAAATGCCTTGACACCTCAGGATCTGTGGACCCCACAGTATCCCCACCTACCTCATCATCTCTCTTCCCATTCATGATCATCCCTTCTACTTTCCATTTACCACTCACATCCATACACCCACTACCTTCAAAATTCAACATCTCTCTCCCACCCAATCCCACCCATATGGCCGAATACACACTCCCATCCATCTCCTCCATATCTTCTTCTTATTCTTCTATTCTTTCTTCTTTTGCTCGAGGGCGAGCAACATTCTAAGTTTGGTGTGGTAAAAAGCATAGCTTTTTTGTTTTTTCCATAACCATTGATGGCACCTAAGGCCAGAGAAGCCTCTAGAAAGAGGAAAGGGAAGACAAAAGCTTCCATCAAGGGTCTATAGCTCAGTGGTAGAACATTTGACTGCAAATCAAGAGATCCCTGAGATACCTCAGGGGATACATTTTCTTCCACACAATTATTGGAAGCAACTAAGGGTGGAACATCAAGAGCACTCCATCATCCTTCATGAAATCAGAGAAGATCTAAAAGCAATGAAGGAGGAGCAGCAAAGACAAGGAGGAGACATAGAAGAGCTCAAGGACATCACTAAGGTGGACTCATTCCTTGTTCTTACTTTCTCTGTTTTTCATTTTCTATGTTATGTGCTTATCTATGTTTGTGTCTTCATTACATGATCATTAGTAGTAGTAACTATGTCTTAAAGTTATAAATGTCCTATGAATCCATCACCTCTCTTAAAAAAAAATGTTTTAAATCAAAAGAACAAGAAGTACATGAGTTTTGAATTTATCCTTGAACTTAGTTTAATTATATTGATGTGGTGACAATGCTTCTTGTTTTCTGAATGTATGCTTGAACAGTGCATATGTCTTTTGAAGTTGTTGTTTAAGAATGTTAAATATGTTGGCTCTTGAAAGAATGATGACTAGGAGACATGTTATTTGATAATCTGAAAAATCATAAAAATGATTCTTGAAGCAAGAAAAAGCAGCAAAGAACAAAGCTTGCAGAAAAAAAAATAGGCAAAAAAAAAATATAGAAAGAAAAAAGAAAAAGCAAGCAGAAAAAGCCAAAGCTCTTAAAACCAAGAGGCAAGAGCAAAAAGCCAATAACCCTTAAAACCAAAAGGCAAGGGAAATAAAAAGGATCCCAAGGCTTTGAGCATCAGTGGATAGGAGGGCCTAAAGGAATAAAATCCTGGTCTAAGCGACTAAACCAAGTTGTCCCTAACCATGTGCTTGTGGCGTGTAGGTGTCAAGTGAAAACTTGAGACTGAGCGGTTAAAGTCAAGGTCCAAAGCAAAAAAAAAGAGTGTGCTTAAGAATCCTGGACACCTCTAATTGGGGACTTTAGCAAAGTTGAGTCACAATCTGAAAAGGTTCACCCAATTATGTGTCTGTGGCATTTATGTATCCGGTGGTAATACTGGAAAACAAAGTGCTTAGGGCCACGGCCAAGACTCATAAAATAGCTGTGTTCAAGAATCATCAGACTGAACTAGGAGAATCAATAACACTATCTGAACTCTGAGTTCCTATAGATGCCAATCATTCTGAACCTCAATGGATAAAGTGAGATGCCAAAACTATTCAAGAGGCAAAAAGCTATAAGTCCCGCTCATATGATTGAAGCTCTGTTTCATTGATAGTTTGGAATTTATAGTATATTCTATTCTTTTTATCCTATTTTGATTTTCAGTTGCTTGGGGACAAGCAACAATTTAAGTTTGGTGTTGTGATGAGCGGATAATTTATACGCTTTTTGACATTGTTTTTAGTATGTTTTTTAGTAGGATCTAGTTACTTTTAGGGATGTTTTTAATAGATTTTGTGTTAAATTCACATTTCTGGACTTTACTCTGAGTTTGTGTGTTTTTCTGTGATTTCAGGTATTTTCTGGCTGAAATTGAGGGACTTGAGCAGAAATCAGATTCAGAGGTTGAAAAAGGACTACTGATGCTGTTGGATTCTGACCTCCCTGCACTCAAAGTGGATTTTCTGGAGCTACAGAACTCGAAATGGCGCGCTTCCAATCGCGTTGGAAAGTAGACATCCAGGGCTTTCCAGCAATATATAATAGTCTATACTTTGGCCAATAATTGATGACGTAAACTGGCGTTCAACGCCAGCCTTCTGCCCAAATCTGGCGTCCAGCGCCAGAAAAGGATCCAAAACCAGAGTTAAACGCCCAAACTGGCACAAAAACTGGCGTTCAACTCCACAAATGGCCTCTGCATGTGCAACACTTAAGCTCAGCCCAAACACACACCAAGTGGGCCCCGGAAGTGGATTTATACATCAAATACTTACTCATGTAAACCCTAGTAGCTAGTTTATTATAAATAGGACCTCTTACTATTGTATTAGGCATCTTTGGATTACCTTATGATCCTTTGATCACGTTTTGGGGGCTGGCCATCTCGGCCATGCCTGGACCTTCACTTATGTATTTTCATACGGTAGAGTTTCTACACTCCATAGATTAAGGTGTGGAGCTCTGCTGTTCCTCAAAGATTAATGCAAAGTACTACTGTTTTCTATTCAATTCTTCTTATTTCTCTTCTAAGATATCCATTCGCACCCAAGAACGTGATGAAGGTGATGATTATGTGTGACGCTCATCATCCTTCTCCCTTATGAACGCGTGCCTGACAAACACTTCTGTTCTACATGAATTAAGCTAGAATGAATATCTCTTAGATCTCCCAACCAGAATCTTCGTGGCGTAAGCTAGAATGATGGCGGCATTCAAGAGAATCCGGAAGGTCTAAACCTTGTCTGTGGTATTCCGAGTAGGATTCAATGATTGAATGACTGTGACGAGCTCCGAACTCGCGATTGCAGGGCGTTAGTGACAGACGCAAAAGGATAGTAAATCCTATTCCGGCATGATCGAGAACCGACAGATGAATAGCCGCGCCGTGACAGGGTGCGTGAGCATATTATTCACTGAGAGGATAAGATGAAGCCATTGACAAGGGTGATGCCTCCAGACGATTAGCCGTGCCGTGACAGGGCATTGGATCATTTTCCCGTGAGATGACCGAAAGTAGCCATTGACAGTGGTGATGTATCACATAAAGCCAGCCATGGAAAGGAGTAAGACTGATTGGATGAAGATAGCAGGAAAGCAGAGGTTCAGAGGAACGAAAAGCATCTCCATTCGCTTATCTGAAATTCCTACCAATGATTTACATAAGTACCTTTATCCCTATTCTATTATCTATTATTCGAAAACACCATTATCACTTTACATCTGCCTGACTGAGATTTACAAGGTGACCATAGCTTGCTTCATACCAACAATCTCTGTGGGATTCGACCCTTACTCACGTAAGGTATTACTTGGACGACCTAGTGCACTTGCTGGTTAGTTGTATCGAAGTTGTGACAGACAATAAAACTAGATCAGAGCACCAGGCCTTTGAAGCCATGGATATGTATCACAATTTCGTGCACCATACAGCAAATGGAAACAGTAATAATCTGTAGACATCCAGATCTACTTCCTTATCATGTACTGTGTCAGTAATTTGTAAAAACTGTGCCAGAAACTCTGTAGGTTCTTCCTGTGGAAGACCGGAATACTAGCAACTCTGCTATACCATGATAATGAGCTGAGGATTCAACTCAAAGCTACTGACTCCAATGGAGGGTATACAGATACTACTCCCATATGAAGCAGTAGTGGGGTTAGCATATGACCCCAGAGTCCTTCTGGACTGTTCATTTTCACTTAGGTCCATGATGGAGAAAGGGAGATGATGTGGATTTATTTTATTTATTTTATTATAAAAAAATTCGAAATAATAAAATAAAATAAAATAAAAACTGCAATAAAAAATAAGAATTGAAAATATTTTATGAGGATTTTCGAAAAGGTGAGGAGAGAGAAGATATGATAAGATAAAATTTTGAAATTGAAATCTGAATTTTTATGAAAAAAAATTTCGAAATATTTGCTTAAAAATAGTTAAAAAAGAATTTTTTATTTTTGAATTTTATGATGAAAGAGAAAAACACACAAAAGACACACAACTTAAAATTTTTAGATCTAATGCTCCTTATTTTCGAAAATTTTGGAGGGAAAACACCAAGGAATACCAAACTTAAAAATTTTAAGATCAAAACACAAGGAAGACTCAAGAACACTAATTCAAAAATTTAAAAGAAAATAAAAACATGCAATTGACACCAAACTTAATATCTGAAACTAAACTCAAACAGAAAAACCCAATTATCAGTTTATAAAATTTTCGAAAAATTTAAAAAGAGAAAATAAGGATTTAAAAAAAAATTCAACCAAAAACAATAATAGAAGACTCTAAACCAAAAAGAAAAATTTTTCCTAAGAAGCAACAAAATAAACCGTCAGTTGTCCAAACTCGAACAATCCCCAGCAACGGCGCCAAAAACTTGGTGCACGAATTGTAAATCACACTTTTCACAACTCGTACCACTAACCAGCAAGTGCACTGGGTCGTCCAAGTAATACCTTACGTGAGTAAGGGTCGAATCCCACGAAGATTGTTGGCTTGAAGCAATCTATGGTTATCTTGTAATTCTTAGTCAGGGTATCAATTATAATTATCAGTTTGGATTGCGAAAAATAAAAGAGCATGAATTTTACTTGTTATGCAGTAATGGAGAATATGTTGGAGTTTTGGAGATGCTTTGTCTTCTGAATCTCTGCTTTCCCCCTGTCTTCTTCTCCATGCACGCAAGGTTCCTCCTATGGCAAGCTGTGTGTTGGCGGATCACCGTTGTCAATGGCTACCATTCATCCTCTCAGTGAAAATGGTCCAGGTGCGCTGTCACCGCACGGCTAATCATCTGTCGGTTCTCACTTGTGCTGGAATAGGATCCATTGATCCTTTTGCGTCTGTCACTACGCCCAACCCTTGTGAGTTTGAAGCTCGTCACAGTCATTCAATCCATGAATCCTACTCGGAATACCACAGACAAGGTTTAGACTTTCCGGATTCTCAAGAATGCTGCCAATGGATTCTAGCTTATACCACGAAGATTCTAATTAAGGAATCCAAGAGATACTCATTCAATCGAAAGTAGAACGGAGGTGATTGTCAGTCACGCGTTCATAGGTTGAGAATGGTGATGAATGTCACGGATCATCACATCCATCATATTGAAGTGCGAATGAACATCTTAGATAAAAACAAGCGTGTTTGAATAGAAAATAGAAATAATTGCATTAATTCATCGAGACACAGCAGAGCTCCTCACCCCCAACAATGGAGTTTAGAGACTCATGCCATCAAGGAGTACAAAGTTCAGATCTAAAATGTCATGAGGTCCAAAATAAATCTCTAAAAGTTGTTTAAATACTCAACTAGTAACCTAGGTTTACAGAAAATAAGTAAACTATGATAGATAGTGCAGAAATCCACTTCTGGGGTCCACTTGGTGTGTGCTGGGGCTGAGACTTGAGCTTTACACGTGGCTAGGCTATTTCTAGAGTTAAACGCCAGGTTGTAACCTGTTTCTGGCGTTTAACTCCAACTTGTAACCTGTTTCTGGCGTTTAACGCCAGAATGCAACATGGAACTGGCGTTGAACGCCAGTTTATGCCGTTTATCCTTGAACAAATTATGGACTATTATATATTGCTGGAAAGCCCTGGATGTCTACTTTCCAACGCAATTGAGAGCGCACCAATTGGACTCCTGTAGCTCCAAAAACGAACTCATAGTAAAGTCCAGAAATATGAATTTTGCCTAGAAACTAATAAAAATATACTAAAAACTAACTAAAACATACTAAAAACTACATGAAATTAACCCCAAATAGCGTATAAAATATCCGCTCATCAACACTCACATCCCAGGAAATTTCTAAGTCTGCAATCGAGTAATTTTTCTGTAGGGTTCCTTCCATCTTTTCATTCTTTCAATTTATCTTTCTGTAAACTTTACATTTCAAGCAAATTTATTTTTCAAGTATTCTTTATCTTCATTTTTGTCCAATTTACATTCTTGCATTGTTGATTTCCAATTCAAAGTCCTTTGATCCAGTCAAAGACATTTTATCGTTTTCTTTTAATTTCAACGCAAACCTTTCTGTTTTCAACATGTTTTCTTTTTGAAAACTTTCCTTTTTATTCTTCTCCTTGATTTATCAATTTTAATTTATTTTTATTCCCAATTCTGGTGTAATCGAAGACGCTTTGATGCACTTTTAGAAAATTGGTACCTGCAAAGAGGAGTAGGTTTCGCTCCTAAATTATTAGATATCGAACTACCATCGATTTGCTAAAAATTGACAAAACATTGCAAATAGAAAAAGATGTGATCATTGTTCTTAATTAGAATGAAAGTGCAATTAGAGGAATGGATGAATAAGCACTTGTTAAATTATTTTGTTCTTATACCCGTTATGTCATCTATGTCGTTATATAGGTTGCATTTGTTTGAATATTAAGATACGACCACAGAAACACAAAATTATATTTAATAGAAGAAATATAATTAAATAAAAATATTATGTTTAAAAATATTAAATTAATATATTTTATATTTATTCTAACAAAAATAATATAGAAATATTAACAAAAGATATATTTTATTTTATTTTTTTATTATTTTTATTAATTTTTATAATTAAATTTATTATTATATTTTTCTTTCTAGATGTTTTGAATAAAAAAATAAAAATAAATTAAATTTTTATCTTTTATATTTTATTCTCATTATCTTATTTTATCCAATTCTCAGAACTAAAACAGTCATATAGAATTAAGTCTCGTACTTTATAAAATTAACAAAAATGAGTGCAAATAATATAAAGGTAAATTTTATGGCGCCTATAACTTAGTGTCTAACATTTGCCTAATTAACTTATTTTTTATGATAATTTTTGAATATTTAATAATTATTTATTTTTATATTTTTAAAATTAAATATTAATTTTTAATCTTTTTAGTAAGTTAGATAAACACTTTTAAAGATCATAGCAATTACTTAACATAAATCATAATAAGCACCTCATATGTATTCAATAGATAGAAGGACATACATACAGGACGGACATAAGGGGGGAGTGGCGGCCTCGACCCCCCAACTTTTTTAATTAGTAATAAGTTATTATGTATAATTTAATTTTTTTTTTAAAAATATTTAGTATTTAATCTAATATAAATAAAAGTTCAGTCTAATTTAAATATTAATAATTTTTAATATTTAAAAAATAAGTAACAATATTAAAAAAATCTGAAAAAATATTATTACTAATATTTTTTAATTAAATAAAAATTTTTAAATCCCATAAAGTGAATTCTTTTTCTTCTTGTGGCCGTTTTTTTTATTCGTTTGGTAATAATTCTCTCTGTTTCAACTGCTACAATTAAGAGATCTTTTTCAACTATGAATATTGTAAAAAATAACTTGGAAACAAAATAAAAGATGAATTTCTTACTAATTGTCTTTTAATTATATTGAAAAGAAAATTGTTGAAAATTTTGTCACAAATTCTATTATCGGTAAATTTTATGATACGGAGACCACTTCGTTAGTAAAAAGTATACACATATTTTCTTTACTTTAAAATATATTCTCTATCCGTATATTTTTATATACATCTTATATTATATAATTTTTTTACATAATTTTTAATATTATATGTGTTATTGGCCCCCCATAATATCATTTCTGGATCCGTCCCTGCATACATATACAGAAGACTTGTTTGATATGATTTTGCAAGCTAAGCAAAAGGCATCACTTTTTTTCAGGATGCTTCAACCTGTTGTGTCTAATTTGTTCTTCATCTCTTCTTTATATCCCTTTTTATTTGCTTTAGTAGCCCTTCAACTATAAGGTGGGTCCTTGGGATTTCCTAAAGCATTGTACTGATTCACAAGTTCATTCGTATACCCCTTAAAGTTTTAGGTTTAATTTTTTTTTATTAATATAAAATAATTTACAGTGTTAATAAATAAAACAATTAAAGATTACCTATGAACAGTGGCGGAGCTTGAAATAAAATTTTGGGGAGTCAGATAGAGGATAATTGTCAAGATGTTTTTGATATAGACTCCATTTAAGATAAACTCGTCTAATCTCATCTCTCTGGTTTAGGTGATATTGCCAAATTTAAAGTCGTTTTCCAGGGTCTCGTTCTAAAAAAATTAAGGTCAAACTCATCAGATGTAACTTTTTGAACTTTTAAAGGTTGTATCTCACTTTTTTCGTGATTCATTAAAGTAGAAGAACTATCTATATGTGTTGATATTGTAAAAGTTATATGTTCTCATTTTTAAATATTAGCCTTTCTCTTAAAAAATGCATCAATTCTTTGATTTTTAATTATTATTTTATATAAAATTTGAATATATATCCTGTAAAATATGTAAAGAAGAAGTTAGAAGGACAAATATTAAAATTTATAATATTTATTGAATTTTTTTATCAATTTATACAAATATAATATTATTAATACTTATTGAATATTCTATTATTTTTTATCATATAAAAAATTAAATTAAAGAAATAATAAAATATAAAATAATTTTAAATTAAATAAATAAAAAATATCTAATTTTTTATATTTGAATTTAAAGATAGAGAGAGTGTTGCTTATTGAATTTATTGGATATTTTAAGTCATAGTAAAGTATTTAAGTCAATTAAACGACTTTTTATCTTTTGAAAAAGTACTACTAATTGTTTTATAAAAAGTTTGGGGGGCCATGACCCCTTGTCTGAACTAAGCTCCGTCCCTGCCTATGAATGCTAAATAGTTAATTAATTACTATAATAATTATTCACAACTATTTATTTTATTTTTTATTGAAGAAAATTATAAATTAGTTCACATTATTACGAGAATGAAAAGTATAAAAAGGAGAATGAAATTGATAGACTGAGATTGAAATACAGAGAGTCAGAGACTAATAGATAGAGATAAAGTTAAATTTTTATATTATGTTCAGTGTTAAATATATTAAATTGAATTATGTCTCAGTATTATGTTTAATTTAAGATAAATATTAAAATTAAAAAATAAATTTAGAATTTATAAAGTTAAATATAGATATTTAAAAAAAATATTAAAATTTTAATTTCTATCCCAAAAAATTTTAATTCTCTGAATTTTTATTTTTTAAAAATATTAAAAAGGCTAAATTTTAGTTTTAACTTCTCATTATTAAATATAATACTAAATCTTATTTTTTTTTAGTCTGAGCCTGAATCTTTACAAATAAATACTATCTAAGTACATATAAAAGTTATTCTCATGAGATAATAGCCCTAACCCTAATGAAGTGGGTGCCTATAATATGTTACTATTTAATTTCGCTATTATATTAATGTATATAACCACTCTAAAAAAAGATTGAGTATCAACTAATAAAAAAAATACCTTAGTCACTAAAGAATGTGGCACATAGATTGAGATCGATAAAAAGGAGAATAAAATTAAAGTTCTTAATAGCCAACTAATACAAACTATGATTTTCCAACTAACACATCACGAGCGAGCTCTTTCAGATGTAAGTAAATAAAATATCAATATGTTCATAGAGTATGTTGGAGATGATATTAAGTTAGTATCTAATAACTCACAAAAACAAGCTGTAATTGATTATGGTTGAATAATTTTTTGATAGTATTTATTTTTATAATTTTAATTAGAATAATAGAAAAGTTTATTTTAGTCAAAGGTTAAAGCTAGCAATAATAATTACCTCATAATTATAGTTAATTTATTTACCATATTGAGTTAGGTTTTAGTAAGGTTAATTTTCTAATTGCTATAAATAGTGGATAACAATATGTACTCTAGTGCACTCAGTTGTTCGTTTTTAATTTTAGGTTTTGTATTTGTTCATATGACAAATTTACTCTCTCTGAGTCTTCTTCTTCCACCTCAATGTTATTTTTTGTACTAAAATCAGATCTAGACCACAATTTCTTCATGGTACGGTGAGCGTGGAGGATCGTGAAAGAGGCGAAGTTTTGGCCACAAATAGAACATTGAGTTAGCATCAATGGCCGACACTCCTTCCGACCTAATGTCTGGGGAAATCACGGGTCACATGAGAACTAGGAGCTTTCAGCTGGTGAGCTTCAAAATCTAGCTCGCATTCTAAGCCAACTCTCGAGTTTGCAGCCACAGAGCGCAAAATCGAGTACCAATTTGCTTGAGGATCCAACAAGTGTTTACTTTCTACATCCAGGTGAGAATCCTGGAGTTTCTATTGTCCCAATTGTGCTGAATGCTAAGAACTACAATTTTTGGTCAAGAGCTATGAAATTAGCGCTGAAATCAAAGAATAAGATAGGCTTTGTTGATGGAACCATTGTGAAACCAGATAAAAATGATCCTGCATATGTAGCATAGGATAAATGTAATACTTATGTTGTTTCTTGGTTAAATCTATCATTAAGTGCTGAGATTGCACAGAGTGTTGTTTGGAAAGAAAAGGCTGTAGATTTATGGCTTGATTTGAAACACAGATATTATCATGGAGACAGATACAGGGTTGCTGAATTAGAAGAAGAGTTGTATGCTATTGATGAGCGGATATTTTATACGCTTTTTGGGGTTAATTTCATATAGATTTTAGTATATTTTAGTTAGTTTTTAGTTTATTCTCATTAGTTTCTAGGAAAAATTCATATTTCTAGACTTTACTATGAGTTTGTGTGTTTTTCTGTAATTTCAGGTATTTTCTGGCTGAAATTGATGGAGCTGAGCAAAAATCTGATTCAGGCTGAAAAAGGACTGTTGATGCTGTTGGATTCTGACCTCTCTACACTCAAAATGAAATTTCTGGAGCTACATGAGTACAAATGGCGCGCTTCTAATTGTGTTAGAAAGTAGACATCCAGGGCTTTCCAGCAATATATAATAGTCCATACTTTGCTCAAGGATAGATGACGTAAACTGGCGTTCAATGCCAGTTCCATGCTGCTGTCTGGCGTCCAGCGCCAGAAACAAGTTACAAAGTGGAGTTCAACGCCAGAAACAGGTTACAACCTGGCGTTGAATGCCCAAAACAGCCCAGGCACGTGAGAAGCTTTAGTCTCAGTCCCAGCACACACCAAGTGGGCCCCAGAAATGGATTTCTGCACTATCTGTCATAGTCTACTCATTTTCTGTAAACCTAGGTTACCAGTTTAGTATTTAAACAACTTTTAGAGATTTATTTTGTATCTCATGACATTTTAGATCTGAATTTTGTACTCTTTGACGGCATGAGTCTCTAAACTCCATTGTTAGGGGTGAGGAGCTCTGCTGTGTCTTGATGAATTAATGTAAGTAATTCTGTTTTCCATTCAAACATGCGTGTTCCTATCTAAGATATCCATTCGCGCCTAACTATGGAGAAGGTGATGATCAGTGACACTCATCACCTTCCTCAATCCATGAATGTATGTCTGACAATCACCTCCGTTCTACATCAGATTGAATGAATATCTCCTAGATTCCTTAATCAGAATCTCCGTGGTATAAGCTAGATTGATGGCGGCATTCATGAGAATTCGGAAAGTCTAAACCTTGTCTGTGGTATTCCGAGTAGGATTCTGGGATTGGATGACTGTGACGAACTTCAAACTCGCGAGTGCTGGGCGTAGTGACAGACGCAAAAGGATAGTAAATCCTATTCCGGTACGACTGAGAACCTGCAGATGATTAGCCGTGCGGTGACAGCGCACCTGGACCCTTTTCACTGGAAGGATGGATGGTAGCCATTGACAACGGTGATCCACCAACACACAGCTTGCCATAGAAGGACGTGCGTGCATGAATCAGAAGACAGAGGAAAGCAGAGATTCAGAAGACAAAGCATCTCCAAAACTCCAACATACTCTCCATTACTGCATAACAAGTAACCTTTAACACATGCTCTCTCGTTTATTCGCAATTCAACTGATAAATATAATTGACTTCCTGACTAAGAATTGCAAGATAACCATAGATTGCTTTAAACCAACAATCTCCGTGGGATTCGACCCTTACTCACGTAAGGTATTACTTGGACGACCCAGTGCACTTGCTGGTTAGTGGTACGAGTAGTGAAAAGTGTGATTCACAATTCGTGCACCAAGTTTTTGGTGCCGTTGCCGGGGATTGTTCGTGTTTGAACAACTGACGGTTTATTTTGTTTCTTAGATTAGGAAAATTTTTCTTTTTGGTTTAGAGTCTCTTATTATTGTTCTTGGTTAAAAATATCCTTCTTCAAAACAAGTGTTACATTTACTGTCCAATTGGCTAGAGCGTTGGTCTAAGTCCGTGGCAGTTTGGTATACTTTTTTTTTTAAATCTTTTTTAAAAATAATAATTTCTCTATTAAATTCTGTGCCAAACTTTAAGTTTGGTGTTTTCTTGTTGATTTTTCTTTGTTTTTCGAAAATTTTAGTTTGGTTTTCTAAAAATTTTAAGTTTTGTGTTCTCTCTTCATGTTCTTGTGTTCTTATGAGTCTTCAAAGTGTTCTTGAGTTTTCCTTGTGTCTTGATCTTAAAATTTTAAGTTTGGTGTTCCTTGGTGTTTTCCCTCCAAAATTTTCGAAAACAAGGAGCATTAGATCTAAAAATTTTAAATCTTGTGCTATTTTATTGTTTTTCTCTCTCCTCACTAAATTCAAAAATATCTTTTCTCTCCAATTTTAAAACAATTTTCGAAAATTAATTTTAAAAATTCAGATTTTTTAAAAAAAAATTTAAATTTTAAAATCTTTTCCAAATCATATCTTTTTCAAAACTTCCTTACCACTTTCTCTCTCCTCATTTTTTCGAAAATATTCACCTATTTTTATTTATTTTATTTTAATTTATTTTATTTTCGAAATAAATAAATAAATAAATAAATAAATAAATAAATAAAAATAAAAATTTTTTTATTTTACATCATCTCCCTTTCTCCATTATGGATCTAAGTGGAAATGAACAGTCCAGGAGGACTCTGGGGTCATATGCTAACCCCTCTACTGCTTCATATGGGAGTAGTATCTGCATACCCTCCATTGGAGTCAGTAGCTTCGAGTTGAATCCTCAGCTCATTATCATGGTGCAGCAAAGTTGCCAGTATTCCGGTCTTCCACAGGAAGAACCTACAGAGTTTCTGGCACAATTTTTACAAATTGCTGACACAGTACATGATAAGGAAATAGATCAGGATGTCTACAGACTATTACTGTTTCCATTTGCTGTAAAAGATCAAGCTAAGAGGTGGTTAAATAACCAACCTAAGGCCAGCATAAGGACATGGAAACAGCTGACAGAGAAATTCCTGAATCAATACTTTTCCCCAAAACGGATGACACAGCTAAGGCTGGACATCCAAAGCTTTAAACAAGGAGATAAGGAATCTCTTTATGATGCCTGGGAGAGATACAGAGAGATGCTACGAAAATGCCTCTCTGAAATGTTTTCAGAGTGGGTTCAGTTAGACATCTTCTATTATGGGCTTGCAGAAGGAGCTCAGATGTCTCTAGATTACTCAGCTGGTGGATCTATCCACATGAGAAAGACAATTGAAGAGGCTCAAGAGCTCATTGATACAGTTGCCAGGAATCAGCATCTGTACCTAAGCAGTGACCCTTCCATGAAAGAAGAGGTTAAAACAGTAACTGCTGAACTCAGCCCTGTAAAACAAGCTGCTGAATTCAATCAGCAATTGGACTTTCTAACAAAGCAGTTAGCCGAATTCAAGGATAAACTACAAGAGACAAGGATGGCTAATATAAATATGGAAGAACAATTGAAGCAAACAAAGCAGCAGCTGTCAAGACAAATAACAGAAGAATGCCAAGCAGTTCAATTAAGAAGTGGGAAAATATTAAATACCCCACCTCAAGGCAGCAAAGAGTTAAGGAATGAGCAAACCACCCAAAATTCACCAGAGGACAGTAAGAGCCTAGGGAAAAGTAATTCTGGCATTAAAACGCCAGCAATCTAGTGGAAGGCTGGCGTTGAACGCCCAGACCATGCCCAAGACTGGCGTTCAACGCCAGTAACAAGCAAAGACTGGCGTTCAACGCCAGAAACAAGCAAGGATCTGGCGTTGAACGCCCAAAATGGGCAAGATCTGGCGCTAAACGCCCAAAATGGGCACAGTTCTGGCGTTCAGACGCCAGGAATAGACAAGGAGCTGGCATCTCACATCACTCCAGCTTCTAACTCTGGGACTCAAATGCCAGTGAGGGATCAGATACACACAAGTGCTGATGACAACCCCTCTAAAAAGGCTTCTTCAGCCGCTTCTGTAGGCAATAAACCTACAGCAACTAAGGTTGAGGAATACAAAGCCAAGATACCTTATCCTCAAAAACTCTGGAAAGAGGAACAGGATAAGCAATTTGCTCGCTTTGCAGATTATCTCAGGACTCTTGAAATAAAGATTCCATTTGCAGAGGCACTTGAGCAAATACCTTCTTATGCCAAGTTCATGAAAGAGATCTTGAGTCATAAAAAGGATTGGAGAGAAACAGAAAGAGTTCTCCTCACTGAAGAATGCAGTGCAGTCATTCTAAAAAGCTTCCTGAAAAGCTTAAAGACCCTGGGAGTTTTCTGATACCATGCACATTAGAAGGTAACTGCACCAAGACAGCTTTGTGTGATCTTGGGGCAAGCATCAACCTAATACCTGCATCCACTGTCAGAAAGCTTGGCTTAACTGAAGAAGTTAAACCAACCCGAATATGTCTCCAACTTGCTGATGGCTCCATTAAGTACCCATCAGGCGTGATTGAAGACATGATTGTCAGAGTTGGGCCATTCGCCTTTCCCACTGACTTTGTAGTGCTGGAAATGGAGGAGCACAAGAGTGCTACTCTCATTCTAGGAAGACCCTTCCTAGCAACTGGACGAACCCTCATTGATGTCCAACAAGGGGAAATAACCCTGAGAGTCAATGATGATGAATTTAAGTTGAATGCTGTCAAAGCCATGCAGCATCCAGACACATCAAAAGACTGCATGAAAGTTGATCTTATTGACTCTTTGGTAGAAGAGATCAACATGCCTGAGAGTCTCGAATCAGAGTTGGAGGACATCTTTAAAGAAGTTCAGCCTGATTTGGAGGATTCAGAGGAGATCAAAGAGCCTCTAAAATTTCCTCTGGAAGAGGAAAAACCTCCTAAACCCGAGCTCAAACCATTACCACCATCCCTGAAATATGTATTTCTGGGAGAAGGTGACATTTTTCCAGTGATCATAAGCTCTGCTTTAAATCCACAGGAAGAGGAAGCACTTATTCAAGTGCTAAGGACACACAAGACAGCTCTTGGGTGGTCCATAGGTGACCTTAAGGGCATAAGCCCAGCTAGATGCATGCACAAAATTTTATTGGAGGATAATGCTAAACCAGTGGTTCAACTACAGAGGCGGCTAAATCCAGCCATGAAGGAAGTGGTGCAGAAAGAGGTCACCAAATTACTAGAGGCTGGGATTATTTATCCTATTTCTGATAGCCCCTGGGTGAGCCCTGTCCAAGTCGTCCCAAAAAAGGGAGGCATGACAGTGATTCATAATGAAAAAAATGAACTGGTTCCTACAAGAACAGTTACAAGGTGGCGCATGTGTATTGACTACAGAAGGCTCAATACAGCCACCAGAAAGGATCATTTTCCTTTACCATTCATAGACCAGATGCTAGAAAGACTGGCAGGTCATGATTATTACTGCTTTCTGGATGGCTACTCAGGCTATAACCAGATTGCAGTAGATCCCCAGGATCAAGAGAAAATAGCATTCACATGTCCATCTGGAGTGTTTGCTTATAGAAGGATGCCATTTGGGCTGTGTAATGCGCCTGCAACCTTCCAGAGATGCATGCTTTCTATTTTCTCTGATATGGTGGAAAATTTTCTGGAAGTCTTCATGGATGACTTCTCAGTATATGGAGACTCATTCAGCTCCTGTCTTGATCACCTGAAACTTGTTCTGAAGAGATGCCAAGAGACCAACCTAGTTTTAAACTGGGAAAAATGTCACTTCATGGTGACTGAAGGGATTGTCCTTGGGCATAAAATCTCAAACAAGGGAATAGAGGTGGATCAAGCAAAAATAGAGGTAATTAAAAAATTACCACCACCTGCCAATGTTAAGGCAATCAGAAGCTTTCTGGGGCATGCAGGATTCTATAGGAGGTTTATAAAGGATTTTTCAAAAATCGCAAAACCTCTGAGTAATCTGCTAGCTGCTGACATGCCATTTGTGTTTGACACAGAGTGTCTGCAGGTGTTTGAAATGCTGAAAGCTAAGTTGGTCACAGCACCAGTTATTTCCGCACCAAACTGGACATTACCATTTGAGCTAATGTGTGATGCCAGTGATCACGCCATTGGTGCAGTATTGGGACAGAGGCATGACAAGCTTCTGCACGTCATTTTTTATGCTAGTCGCGTTTTAAATGATGCCCAGAAAAATTACACAACCACAGAAAAAGAATTACTTGCAGTGGTTTATGCCATTGACAAGTTCAGATCATACTTAGTAGGATCAAAAGTGATTGTGTATACTGACCATGCTGCTCTTAAATATCTACTCACAAAGCAGGATTCAAAACCCAGGCTCATCAGATAGGTGTTGCTTCTGCAAGAGTTTGATATAGAAATAAGAGACAGAAAAGGGACAGAGAACCAAGTGGTTGATCATCTGTCCCGGATAGAGCCAGTAGAAGGGACGTCCCTCCCCTCTCTTGAGATCTCTGAGACTTTTCCGGATGAGCATTTATTTGCCATTCAGGAAACACTATGGTTTGCCGATATTGCAAACTATAAAGCTGCAAGGTTCATACCCAAAGAGTACAACAGGCAACAAAAGAAAAAATTAATCACTGATGCAAAGTACTACTTGTGGGATGAACCCTATCTCTTTAAGAGATGTGCAGACGGAATAATCCGTAGGTGTGTTCCTAGAGGAGAAGCACAGAGGATCCTATGGCATTGCCATGGATCTCAATATGGAGGCCGTTTCGGAGGTGAGCGAACAGCCACCAAGGTCCTCCAATGTGGCTTCTATTGGCCCACACTCTATAAAGATTCCCGAGAGTTTGTACGTAACTGTGACAGTTGCCAAAGAGCTGGTAATCTGCCTCATGGTTACGCCATGCCTCAACAAGGAATCTTGGAGATTGAGTTGTTTGACGTATGGGGAATCGACTTCATGGGACCTTTCCCACCATCATTCTCAAACACTTATATTCTGGTGGCAGTTGACTATGTATCAAAATGGGTTGAGGTCATTGCCACACCCACCAATGATACTAAAACAGTGCTGAAGTTCCTCCAGAAATATATCTTCAGCAGGTTTGGGGTCCCTAGAGTACTAATCAGTGATGGGGGCACTCACTTCTGCAACAAACAGCTTTACTCTGCCATGGTCCGGTATGGAATTCGCCACAAGGTGGCGACTCCATATAATCCACAGACTAATGGACAAGCTGAAGTCTCTAACAGAGAGCTAAAAAGAATCCTAGAACGGACTGTAAATACCCGTAGAAAGGATTGGGCAAGAAGCTTGGATGATGCTCTGTGGGCATACAGAACAGCATTCAAGACTCCTATAGGGACCTCTCCATACCAACTGGTCTATGGTAAGGCATGTCACCTGCCCGTGGAACTGGAACATAAAGCCTACTGGGCAACCAAATTCCTGAACTTTGATGCCAAATTAGCTGGAGAAAAAAGATTGCTCCAGCTAAATGAGCTAGAGGAACTCAGATTCACTGCTTTCGAAAATGCCAAGCTTTATAAAGAAAAATATAAAAAGTGGCATGACAGAAAGCTGTCATCTAGAATCTTTGAACCAGGACAAAAGGTTCTGTTGTTCAACTCTAGGCTCAGGTTATTCCCCGGGAAACTGAAGTCCCGGTGGAGGGGACCATATGTGATTACAAGTGTATCACCATATGGTTATGTGGAGCTTCAAGATATTGATTCTGATAAAAAGTTCATTGTCAATGGACAGAGAATCAAGCACTATCTTGAAGGCAATGTTGAGCAAGAGTGCTCAAGGCTGAAGCTAGACTAAAAGCTCAACAAAGTCCAGCTAAAGACAATAAAGAAGCGCTTGCTGGGAGGCAACCCAGCCATGGGGCATCAATCCTCTAAGCATTTTGCCCTATTTTTATTTTTATTTGTTTATATAAAGTTCACTGATCCTAAGGTAAAGAGTCAATTGTATAAGTTCACAGGGCTACAGAAGGATTCTGCACACAAAACAGAGAAAAAGAGCTCACTGGCAAGAAAACGCCAGTAAAAGTCTGTTTTGGGCATTCAACGCCCAACAGAAGCATCCACTGGGCGTTGAACGCCAGTAAGGATAGCCATCTGGGCGTTTAACGCCATATTTACAGCACTCTGGGCGTTCAGAAAAACGCCCAGTAACAAAGGACTTCCTGGCATTCAACGCCAGAAAGAAGCAGCAGCTGGGCGTTGAACGCCCAGGAGAGGCAGCATTTGAGCGTTGAACGCCCAAAACATGCAGCGTTTGGGCGTTCAAACGCCAGGATGGTGGGGAGGAGGCAAAATCAATTTTTTTCATATTTTTTTCATTCTAATCTTAATTTTCATGCTTCAATTCATGATTTCTTGCATAAACATGTTAAGAACCCTGATTTCTAAAATCCCTAATTTCTAAAAACCTTACCTTAAAAATATCAAATATATCTTAATCCATAAGCACCAACCCTCTTTTTCAATCCAATTCAACTCTTTTTCAAATTTTCAAAACAAATCTATCTTTTTACTCTAAAATCTTCTCAACTAATATCTTTTTCAAATCTTCACATTATCTTTTTCAAAAATTAGATTTATCTTTTTCAAAAATCTTTCATATCTTTTCAATTTTAAACTATATCCTCTCTTATCATATCTTCTATCTTATCTTTTCCAAATCAATCTTTTTTATCATATCTTATCTAAATTTTCGAACCCACGCCCCTCCCTTTAAATATGGGTTCAGCCTCCCTCTCTTTCCATCAACAATTGCACCTAGCTCTCCTTCTATCCCTCTCCTTTCTTTTCTTTTGCTTGAGGACAAGCAAACCTCTAAGTTTGGTGTGTTTATCCGTGATCACTAAGAGCATGGCTCCTAAAGGAAAACAACCCACTTCAAGAGGCAAGAAAGAGAGCGTTCCAAAACCACTTTGGAATCAAGGGAAGTTCTTATCTAAAGAACATTCAGACCATTATTATAAAATAATGGGTCTAAGATCAGTGATCCCGGAAGTTAGATTCGATCTGAAAGAAGACGAATATCCGGAGATCCAGGAGCAAATCCGAATCAGGAACTGGGAAATCCTAGCCAATCCTGAAACGAAAGTGGGAAGAAATATGGTCCAGGAGTTCTACACTAATATGTGGCATACAGACAGGCAAAGACTATCTGGATCTGATATCTATGACTATCGAACCATGGTCAGAGGAAAGATTATTCATACCCACCCTGACAAGATCAGAGAGATCTTAAAGCTACCTCAACTGAAAGATGATCCAGACTCCTTCAATAGGAGAATGATGAGAACAAACAAGAGCCTGGATAAGATTCTAGAGGACATATGCATCCCTGGAGCCAGGTGGACCACCAGCACGAAGGGTGTTCCTAATCAACTCAAAAGAGAAGATCTCAAACCAGTGACCAGAGGCTGGCTGGACTTCATTGGGCATTCTCTGCTGCCCACTAACAACTGTTCTGAAGTCACTGTTAAAAGAGCAGTGATGATCCATTGCATCATGATGGGAAAAGAAGTGGAAGTTCATCAGCTGATTTCAACTGAATTCTACAAAATTGCTAACAAAAATTCTAAAGAGGCCAGGTTGACTTACCCAAGCTTGATTTCTCTGCTCTGTAAGGACGCTGGAGTAAGGATGGGAATAACTGAGTATATATCAATTGAGAAACCAATCACCAAAGCATCAATGAAAAAACAACAAGCACAGGATGACCCCATCAAGAAGAAAACACAGGAATTTCTCCCAGAAATCCCTCAATCTGAATATTGGGAGTATCTTGAAACATCAGTTACCAAGATGCAAGAAGCTATGGAACAAATAATAAAGGAACAGAAGGAACAAAGTCAAATTCTTTGCTATTTGATTAAAGAACAGGAAGAGCAAGGGCGTGACTTGAGAGAATTAAAGCGCCAAAAGTTATCTCTTGAAGGACCAAGCACCCCACAGATCCGAGGAACATCTACTTCCCAGAACAAAGGTTGTTAAATTCCAATTTCTGCTTTAACTCTGTGATAGTTGTCGTTATATGAGTTTACCTTAGGAGTCATATAGTAGTAATTGGTGTCTATTTTGATTTTATCTCCAATTAAGTTATAGTTTATTTTTCTCATCATCAGCAAACATGAATAAAATAGCAGATCTTTTGAATAAGAGGCAATAAAATTCGAGTTTTAATAAGAAAAATTCTAATTAGTAACATGTGGTGGCAATGCTTTCTGTCTTCTGAATGAATGCTTGAACAGTGCATATATCTTTTGAATTTGTTGTTTAAGACTGTTAAATATGTTGGCTCTTGAAAGAATGATGAACATGAGACATGTTATTGATAATCTGAAAAATCATAAAAATGATTCTTGAAGCAAGAAAAAGCAGCAAAGAACAAAGCTTGCAAAAAAAAATAGAAAGAAAAAGAAAAGCAAGCAGAAAAAGCCAAAACTCTTAAAACCAAAAGGCAAGGGTAAATAAAAAGGATCCCAAGGCTTTGAGCATCAGTGGATAGGAGGGCCTAAGGGATAAATCCTGGCCTAAGCAGCTAAACCAGGCTGTCCCTAGCCATGTGCTTGTGGCGTGAAGGTGTCAAGTGAAAACTTGAGACTGAGCGGTTAAAGTCAAGGTCCAAAGCAAAAATAAGAGTGTGCTTAAGAACCCTGGACACCTCTAATTGGGGACTTTAGCAAAGCTGAGTCACAATCTAAAAGGGTTCACCCAATTATGTGTCTGTGGCATTTATGTATCCGGTGGTAATACTGGAAAACAAAGTGCTTAGGGTCACGGCCAAGACTCATAAAGTAGCTGTGTTCAAGAATCATCATACTAAAATAGGAGAATCAATAACACTATCTGAATTCTAAGTTCCTATAGATGCCAATCACTCTGAGCTTCAATGGATAAAGTGAGATGCCAAAACTGTTCGGAAGCAAAAAGCTACTAGTCCCGCTCATCTAATTAGAATCTGAGCTTCACTCAAAAACTCTGAGATATTATTGCTTCTTGACTTATTAGTCTTCTATTTTATTTGTCTAGTTGCTTGAGGACAAGCAACAGTTCAAGTTTGGTGTTGTGATGAGCGGATATTTTATACGCTTTTTGGGGTTAATTTCATATAGATTTTAGTATATTTTAGTTAGTTTTTAGTTTATTCTCATTAGTTTCTAGGCAAAATTTATATTTCTGGACTTTACTATGAGTTTGTGTATTTTTCTGTAATTTCAGGTATTTTCTGGCTGAAATTGAGGGAGTTGAGCAAAAATCTGATTCAGGCTGAAAAAGGACTGCTGATGCTGTTGGATTCTGACCTCTCTGCACTCAAAATGAAATTTCTGGAGCTACAGGAGTCCAAATGGCGCGCTTCTAATTGCGTTGGAAAGTAGACATCCAGGGCTTTCCAGCAATATATAATAGTTTATACTTTGCTCAAGGATATATGACGTAAACTGGCGTTCAACGCCAGTTCCATGCTGCTGTCTGGCATCCAGCGCCAGAAACAAGTTACAAAGTGGAGTTCAACGCCAGAAACAGGTTACAACCTGGCGTTGAACGCCCAAAACAGCCCAGGCACGTGAGAAGCTTTAGTCTCAGCCCCAGCACACACCAAGTGGGCCCCAGAAATGGATTTCTGCACTATCTGTCATAGTCTACTCATTTTCTGTAAACCTAGGTTACCAGTTTAGTATTTAAACAACTTTTAGAGATTTATTTTGTATCTCATGACATTTTAGATCTGAATTTTGTACTCTTTGATGGCATGAGTCTCTAAACTCCATTGTTGGGGGTGAGGAGCTCTGCTGTGTCTTGATGAATTAATGCAAGTAATTCTGTTTTCCATTCAAACATGCGTGTTCCTATCTAAGATATCCATTCGCGCCTAACTATGGAGAAGGTGATGATCAGTGACACTCATCACCTTCCTCAATCCATGAACGTGTGTCTGACAATCACCTCCGTTCTACATCAGATTGAATGAATATCTCCTAGATTCCTTAATCAGAATCTCCGTGGTATAAGCTAGATTGATGGCGGCATTCATGAGAATCCAGAAAGTATAAACCTTGTATGTGGTATTCCGAGTAGGATTCTGGGATTGGATGACTGTGATGAACTTCAAACTCGCGAGTGCTGGGCGTAGTGACAGACGCAAAAGGATAGTAAATCCTATTCTGGTACGACTGAGAACCTGCAGATGATTAGCCGTGCGGTGACAGCGCACCTGGACCCTTTTCACTGGAAGGATGGATGGTAGCCATTGACAACGGTGATCCACCAACACACAGCTTTCCATAGAAGGACGTGCGTGCATGAATCAGAAGACAGAGGAAAGCAGAGATTCAGAAGACAAAGCATCTCCAAAACTCCAACATACTCTCCATTACTGCATAACAAGTAACCTTTAACCCATGCTCTCTCGTTTATTCGCAATTCAACTAATAAATATAATTGACTTCCTGACTAAGAATTGCAAGATAACCATAGATTGCTTCAAACTAACAATCTCCGTGGGATTCGACCCTTACTCACGTAAGGTATTACTTGGACGACCCAGTGCACTTGCTGGTTAGTGGTACGAGTTGTGAAAAGTGTGATTCACAATTCGTGCACCAGCTATGAAACAAGGGAATCTAAGCATAACAAATTATTTCACCAAGTTAAAGTTTATTTGGGAAGACATTGACAGTTTCAAACCAGTTCCACAATGTAAGGAATGCTATGAAAAATGTGATTGTGGCTTAGGAACTATGAGAGATTATCGAGATGAAACTTATGCAGTGAGATTTTTAAGAGGATTGAATGAGCAGTATGGGACTGTGAGATCCCAAATCATACTGATGAAGCTTCTTCCAAACATCAATGAAATTTTTTCTCTACTTATTCAACAAGAGAGACAGTTTAATGGATCAGATTTGGAGACTCAAAACTTTACAGTTTTGGCCAATTCAATTCATAATTTCAACAATAATTCAAGCAGTGTTTCTAGAGGAAGAGGATCAGGAACCCGTGGAGGCAGAGGTAGAAGAGGAGGAAGAAATTCGGCACCTAAGACCTGTTCTTATTGTCACAAGGCAGGGCATCTTGTGGATACTTGTTACCACAAACATGGATTTTCACCTCATCTACAGAGGCAGAAATGGCCACGAGAGACTAGCAACGGAGCTATAGCTAATCATATTGTTGCTGGAATGGAAAAGAGCAATACCAACAATGTCAAGCAGGACAAGGAAGCCAATGGTCAATCCCAATTCAATCAGAGTTTGAGAGATGCACTGCTTACCTTTCTTCGGCAGGAGTGTGCACAGTCTTCTCAATGAGCAACTGTGAGAGATGTCAATTAATCAAATGCAGGAAGTGGAGGTATACCTTTAGAGACTTATACACTTTGTATGAGAACTCATATTGCACGATTATTGTCAGTAAAAACCTTTTTCTCAAATTCTTGGGTGATGGATACAGGAGCTACTGATCATGTATCACACTCATTGCATTTTTTTACAAATTTTAGACATATTAGGCCGATTCTGGTAAAATTACCAGATGGAACACACACAATTGCAACTATAAGTGGAACTGTGGTATTTTCAGCTACACTCTATCTCACGGATGTGCTGTACATAGGGATGGCAATACTACCCGAACCCGCGGGTACCCACCCCACCCCTACCCACTTGGGGCGGGTTTTTAGCAGGGCGGATTCTTGGGAGGGGCGGAGGCGGGGTCAGGTTTAGGTAATACCCGCCCCGCTATATATATAATATATATAATTTTAATATATAATATGTATAATATATGTAAAATAATTAGTAAATGATTAATAATATTGTATCATATTTAAATTTTTACTTTAATTTATGTTATGTATGTGATTATGGTTATATAAATTTTGAAATTTAATTTTATTTATTAGATTTTAATAATTATAGGGGCAGGTAGGGGCGGGGCGGGGCGGGTACCCGCAGAGGCGAGTTAGGGTTCAAGGTTTTACTACCCGCGGGTAAAAGTGTGGCGGATTCTATGCGGATTGTTGTACGGCGAGGTGGAGTCGGGTAGAGAAAAAACCCGCCCCGTTGCCACCCCTAGCGCCGCCTGTACATACCAAGTTTCAACTTCAATCTTTTATCTATTTTCAAACTTACAAAAGGCCTGCATTGTGAATGTGTTTCTACTGACAAACTTTGTGAGATACAGAATCGGACCTCTTTGAAGATGATTGGCACAGGTAGAGCAAAGCATGGATTATACATGATGGATTTTTCCGCATTAGAGTTAGCACATAAGGACAATATGAAAAATACGACATACAATAGGAGTACTAGGATTCTAGATCCGCAAAATCATAGTGACAATATTTTACTTTCTTCTAATCTTAGGACAACAAATTTGGTTACACAAATTTCATGTTTTTCTATTGAGAATTTATGGAATTTTAGATTGGGTCATGTACCACAACAAATTTGATATTATCAAATAAATATATCCTTGTGTGCAGTTTTCTATATCTACTTGCTCTAAACCATGTGACTTTTGCCATTATGCCAAGAAAAAACGATTAACATATACCCTTAGTGAAACAACAAGTTTAAATAGTTTTAATTTAATACATATCGATATCTGGGGGCCAATGTCACTTATTTCTCTACAATGTTATAAATATTTTTTAACTATAGTGGATGATAAAATCAGATTTGTATGGATTTATTTCATGAAATTAAAGTCAGAGGCCAGTAGTTTGGTTCAGAATTTTGTTGCCTATGTAAAAACTTGTTTTAATTCTCAAGTAAAGATTATTCGAACTGACAATGGTCCTGAGTTTAAACTTTATATTTTTTATAATTCACAGGGTATAGTGTATCAAACATCATGTGTTGAGACACCTCAATAAAATGGTATTGTTGAGCGGAAACACCAACATATTCTTAACATTGCAAGAGCATTAATGTTTCAATCATTCTTGCCAAAAAAATTTTAGAATTTTGCTATTGGTTTAGCTGTTCATTTAATTAATAGACTTCCGACTCCAGTTTTAAAAAATAAAATCCCTTATGCTACCTTATTTGGCAAGGATGCAGACATCAGTAACCTTAAAGTGTTTGGATGCTTGGCTTTTGCTTCAACGTTAATTCATGGACGAAAAAAATTTGATAAACGAGCAAGAAAGAGTATTTTTCTTGGTTACCCACTTGGCACAAAAGAATATATTTTGTTTGATATTCACACTAGAGAACTATTTTTGTCTCGAAATTTGGAGTTTTATTAACATTATTTTCCTTATAAATCCTTTCATAATGACATGACCAAAAATTTTATAAGTGCTTCTTCTCTACCTATTGTTGATTCTAATTTTAATGAATTTGATCTTTTTACTTATGATTCTTTAGATGCATTTCATCATTCTCATGTAAATATTGATTCTTTTCATGATCCTAGGGACTCTACCTCACTCACTGATTCACATGTAGTTTCTACTAGTCCACCAACTAGTGCATCATCTAATTCCCATTCAAATGATAACATGCATCATCAGGATCATAGAAGATCAACTCATACATATAAACCACCTTCTTATCTTCAAGATTATCATTGTATGTTACTTAGAACAGGAAGCTCTAGTAACCAATCATGTTTCAAGCGGTACGGTCTATCTCACATGGTGGATTATGGGAAGCTATCCCCTGCCCATAAAGCCTTTTCCCTAGCAATAACCATAACAGTTGAACCGAAGACTTATGAACAAGCTGTGCAGCATGAATGCTGGAGAAATGCAGTTAGTGCAGAATTGCTTGCTCTTAAGAAGAATAAAACTTGGTCTATCACTTCTTTGCCTCTTGGAAAGTGCCTCATTGGATGCAAGTGGGTTTTTAAAGTGAAGTTTCACCCAGATGGTAGTGTTGAACGCCACAAAGCACGTCTTGTGGCTCAAGGTTTTCGTCAAAGAGTTGGCTATGATTACTTTGATACATTCAGTCCGATTGTAAAAATCACCACTTTATGACTTATTCTTACTCTTACTGTTGTCCATGACTGGAAACTTCACCAATTAGACGTTAATACAGCATTCTTGCATGGTGAGTTGCAAGAAGAGGTTTATATGAACCGCTCCAAGGTCTCGATGTTCCAAATGGTGCTGTTTGTAATTTGAATCGTTCTTTATATGGCTTAAAACATGCAAGCCGTCAATAGAATTTAAGATTAAGTGGTTTTCTTCAGCAACATGGCTTTATCAAGTCTCCTCATGATCACTCTTTGTTCACCAAACACACTAACCTTGGCTTGGCTATTATTATTATTTATGTTGATCTTGTTTTATCTGGAGATAATCTATTTGAAATTGAAGCTATTAAAAAGGCTCTTGCTGCTGAATTTAGTATTAAGGACTTAGGCTGGTTGAAATTTTTTCTTGAAATAGAAGTTGCTCGTAGTTCTGAAGGGATTACTTTATATCAACGTAAGTACACTCTTGATTTGCTTGAGGAATATGGTATGTTGGAAGCTAAACGTGCTTCAGTTCCTATGCTGTATAATAGGAAACTTTCTAAGGACAGTGGCACAAGATTACCAGATCCATTACAATATAGAAGACTGCTCGGACGACTCCTATATCTCACCAATACTTGTCCGGACATTGCTTTTGCAGTTGTGAAGCTCAGCCAATTTTTGGATTGTGCAACTGATGACCATTACAAGGCAGCACTACATGTTCTTCGATACATCAAGAAATCTCCTTCTAAGGGTCTTTTTTTTTCTTCAAATAATGATCTCAAATTGACTGGTTATGTTGATTCGGATTGGGCAACTTGTTCCGATACTTATCGATCAATAACTAGGTATTGTTTTTTATTAGGTTATTCATTAGTGTCTTGGAAGAGTAAGAAGCAAACAACTGTAGCATGTTCTTCCTCATAAGCTGAATATCATGCCATGGCACAAGCAACTCGGGAAGGTCAATGGCTTCTTTATCTTCTTAATGACTGCCATGTATCTCATCCTCACCCAATCAATCTCTATTGTGACAATAAATCTACGTTGTACATTGCAGCTAATCCGGTTTTTCACGAAAGAACCAAGCACATTGAAGTAGATTGTCACATTGTTTGTGAAAAGTCTCAAACAGGGGTGCTAAAATTGCTACCTATTAAATCAGCTCATCAAACGGCTGATTTACTTACTAAAGCGTTATCACCGGGTGTCTTTGAACCTTTACTTTTCAAGTTGGGATGCTAGATTTACACGCCCTACTTGAGGGAGGATATTCTGATGATAAGAGGCCAAAGGTTTAAACAATTCTTAATTCAAGGGAGGATGATAATAATGTTGCTGAACTTGCAACTAATTCAATCAGTTTCAACTTGAGGGAGGATGTTGGAGATGATATTAAGATGGTATCTAATGGCTCACAAAAGTAAGCTGTAACTGATTATGGTTGAATAATTTTTTGATAGTATTCATTTTTGTAATTTTAATTAGAATGATAGAAAAGTTTGTTTTGATTATAGGTTAAAGCTAGCAATAGTAATTACCTCATAATTATAGTTAATTTATTTACCATATTAAATTAGATTTTAGTAAGGTTAATTTTTTGATAGTGTATTTTGTTCGTTTTTAATTTTAGGTTTTTGTATTTATTCATATGATAAATCTAGTCTCTTTGAGTCTTCTTCTTCCACTTCAATGTTATTTTCTTTACTAAAATCAAATCTAGACCACAATTTTTTCAAAATAGCTAGCTAATGATGAATTAACAACCTAAGTTGTTATCTGCCTTTATATATCTTCTAATTAACTTATATTAACTAATTACGTATCCACAAACTGCTACACGTAACAAAAACAATTATATATTATTTAATTCTCATTAACTTCTAATTTAATTTTCCCCAACATTATTAACCGATTTAAGCATGATGTCTAGTTAAGCATCATCACATCACTTTTCCCATATTCCCATCAAACTTTGTCTGCTGCTTAAAACATATATATCAATATGCTAGATTTACTAAAGGCAGCTCTTTCATTGTGTAACTTAAATAATTTAGCAAAGACTAAGTGTAATTCTATTCCTCAAACAAACTAATACAGTTTTTGGATTAAAATAAGGTGTTTGCTACGGTACGATGATAAATTTATACGTACCGATACGTTTAAAATATAGACAAATAATAACAATCCATGTGGAATTTATTTTCCATATCAACATTTAATTTTTATTTTTTTAAATATATATTATATCACCACTTTTACTAATACACCCCTTTAATTAAACAAAAATAAAAAATATTTTTTATTTAATTTTATAAAAAATCTTAAACATTCTTCTTTTATTTGATTAGACAAAAATATCCTTTTAAATTAACGAAATTTTAGAATTCAATTAATCCTAATTTTATAGTTTCAAATAATTTAAACAACAAAATAAAAACATATTAAAAAAATAAAAAATCAAAATTTCTTCATCTTCTCCAATTTCTCTAATCATTCGTGCCCTATCTAAACAAAATATATCAAAAAAACAAAAAATAAATCGTTTTTCGTCTTCTCCAATTACCCCTCTAAAACAAAACAGTAAAAATCCCAAACCAAAACCCTATTCTTCCCCGCTGCATAATCTGCTCTGACTTCTTTCTCATTGCGACTATCGAGTACTTTCTCGTACAGCTTGAAGAACTGATTTAAGTTGGTTGAAGCATTTACATACCCATCAAAGTATGAGTTCATGCCATCGCTTTGGTTGTTACCCATCATGGACATCAATAGATCCTTTGATTTTAATCACTCCCAGATGTGATGCAAGACAAGTAGGAATCTTCACTGGGTGTTCCATTCTTCGTGGCGGATGTGGATCCTAGCAAAAAACAACAAATACACTTAAAAAGAATTGCCAGCAAAACAACAAAGTTATACAAACCGAAGCTTGAACATGAGAACTCAAAATAATATCACTTTGGCATGAACTCATACTCTGATGGGTATGTAAATGCTTCAATCAACTTAAATCAGTTCTTCAAGCTGTACGAGAAAGCACTGGATAGTCGCAATGAGAAAGAAGTTAGAGCAGATTAAAGAATCTAGGGTTTTGGTTTGGGATTTTCATTATTTTGCTTTAGAGGGTTAATTGGAGAAGATGAAGAACGATTGATTTTTTGTTTTTTTGATATGTTTTGCTTAGAGGGGACACGAATGATTAGAGAAATTAGAGAAGATAAAAAATTTTTGATTTTTTGTTTTTTAATATGTTTTTGTTTTGTTGTTTAAATTATTTAAAACTATAAAATTAGGATTAATTGAATTCTAAAATTTCGTTAATTTAAAAGGATATTTTTGTCTAATAAAATAAAAGAAGAATGTTTAAGACTTTTTATAAAATTAAATAAACAATATTTTTTATTTTTGTTTAATTAAAGGGGTGTATTAGTAAAAGTAGTGATATAATATATATTTAAAAAAACAAAAATTAAATGTTGATATGAAAAATAAATTCCACGTGGATTGTTATTATTTGTCTATATTTTAAACGTATCGGTACGTATAAATTTATCATCGTACCATAGCAAACACCTTAAAATAAATAACTGCCAAATAATAATGGCCACATTTAAAATTCTTTTTCTATATATTATCTATACACTATTAGTCTTTGCTGTTATTTTATTTTAGATTTATTTTTTTTAGTCTTTATAATTTCATTAAATTTATAATTAGATTTTTATATTTTTTTAATTAGATTTTTACACTATTTTTAATTTTATAATTAGATCATTTTCATATAAAAATATTAAAATTAATATAATATTTCTTTCAAAAAATATATAATCAAAGATCTAATTAGATTCTTAATTATAGATACTTTTAATTTGTAGAAAAATATTCAGTTAACTCTAACATTTTTTACATTATAAAAAATCTAATTACAAAATTAAAAACAGTGTATAGACTTAATTGAAAAGAAAAAAAATATAAAATCTAATTAAAATTTTGATAAAATTATAGAAACGAACTGAATAATTAAATTTTTATTTTATTAAGATATTAAACATTAATGTGACATATCTTGTTGTTAATACCTGATCCAAAAACATAAGTCAAGCCCAAAAGCATACAAAAGCTCAAATAGACATTTACCGTACAACCGATGAGAGGTCGGATGAGAACGTTACCCGATGACAACTCCCCTTTAAGGAGTTATAACTTCTCCTAACATCTCTCATTCACTTCTAGAAGAGAGATCACAACAATCTTAAGATAAAGAAACGGTTATCCACCACCAAAAGTGAAACTATTTCAACGGTCGTTATTGACTCATTCCCTATAAATACACTGATGCTCTCAGATATAACTAAGTTCCAATACACTTAAACCTGCTAAAATCTATGCTGACTTAAGCATCGGAGTGTTTTGCAAGTACCACCCCCCATCTTCTCACAAATAACTCAGACAGGCGGCCTCTCGGCATCACAAGTCAGACGCTGCCTTCACAAGGGACCTGGACCTCACGTTCAAGCTCAAATCGATGTTTCAGATAATCCTTGGAATACTTGACTTATCAGTATTTAAGTTTGTCATGTTAATACTTCACAAAATACATTAATAATAATAATAATAATATATATATATATATAAGAACTTCATTAAAAAACAAATATTTTATGTGGATAAAAACTATTTAAGAAATTCATGTAAGTAATCAAAGGATAACATTATTTATGTAGTAAATTGATATCACACAAATTTTAGAGACTAAATAAATATCATATTTTAAGGAACAAATAATTAGTATTTTTTTACTAAATACATTGTTTATAGTGATAGACTAAACACCCCAAAAGCAATAATTATAGTAAAAGCAATTATATTCTTTTATCAACTTCTAATATAATTTTCCCCAAAATTTTTAACCGATTTAAGCATCACTTCTTCACTTTTGAAAATTTCTCTATAACTTAGTTTGCTGAAAGCATATCCACAAAGGAAGAAACTAATTAATAAAGAGAAAATAATTAGTAGTGACCTGATTGAACTAAGAGACTAAAGACTAAAGAGTACTAAACAGGTTGAGAACATTGTAAGTAAAGGAAGGATATAAAATCATAAGGGTCATCCTATGGTGCTAAAAACAAATTTTTTCTGTCGGTGCTGAAATTGCGTGGCATGGTGAAAGAGAGGATGCATGGTACTGTTATCTCCAAAGTGTCGACAGTTTCTACGCCAAGGTTGATGGTGATGTATGCTGAAAAATAGGATAAGAGGATAATAATCTTTTGTTAATGATGGCAGTTATGTTATTGGGCCTATTTTTGAGGACCTAGTATATATTTGATCTCATTATTTTTTGTTATGTTATGGAACAAAAATAAGGTAAACGTCGCCTTTTTTCACTCACTGAACCTGCAATCCCTGATCTTACTCAATCGCGCAAGCCCTAGGTCCTCATCGATCTCCTCTCCGTCTCTCACACAGACACAGTCCAGGGAGGAGGGCTGCATCTCAAGTCTCAATCTCATCGAGCTCAATCTGAAGCCATCGCCTCGTGCCGCTGCCGTCGTCGTTCCTTCGACAGCCACCGCCTCATGCTCGCTCACTTCGCCTTCATCACGCAGCAGTCATCGCAACATTCGAAGCCTCCGTCGCGCAACCTACGAAGCCTCCATTGCGTAGCAGGCATCGCAACCTTCGAAGCCACCTTCCGTGGAAGTCACTCGCCATCGCAAGTTCCTGGAGCCAGCTTGGAGATTCGAGCAGCCCTTTCTGTCGCGAAGTCATTCGTGGAAATCGCAGCCACCGCCACCACTCCTTGCTGTCGCGCACTGTGTTCCCGCCGGCGCCAGCCCTGTTCGACCCTTCTACCCCAGCCGTTGGCTCTGTCGCCACCAGGTCTGCATTCTTCCCTGTCTTCCACTAACCCTAGGTATAAATCTAATTTTTTGTAATAATAATTGTCGAAGCATGATTAATTGTTGGTGGTAAACGTTGCTATTGATTGTTTGAAGCATGAATCCGAGCACAGGCTGTGATAGCTTCAGATAGTTGGACTACGGAGTTTTTTGGTGGATCCCAAGAATCAGTATTTTTCTCCCCGATATTGCTGTGGTAGACAATGATGTGGTAGTCTTTACTAATCTGTTCAATATAGATAAATTCAATATATTTAAACAAATATTGTTCAAGAGCGTTGATTAATTCTTTGGTGCTGGTTGTAGATTAATTTTTTGTTGCTGATTGCTTAAAGCATTATTAACTATTAAGTGATCAATTGTTGAAACTAATTTCTTGAAGCATGATTAAATGATTAATTTTTTGGTTCTGACTGCTTGAAGCATTGTTAAATGATTAATTATTAAAGCTGATTGCTTGAAGCATGATTAATTGTTATAGTAGTGCCTTAATATATATATATAATTTAGCTAGGTTCTTGTTTTGCACTTAGCAGAGGATGAGTTTGTTCTATCAGAAAAAGGCATGTCTGGTGACCAAAGATGGGGTATCCATAAAAGTGGAAAAATAGGCCTTTCATACAACAAGATGATTTTTTGCATCTGAAACTATATATATTAATGTACTAAGATATATCTTTAAGTGATGAATTTTTTGGTGCTGATTGCTTGAAGCATTGTTAAATGATTAATTGTTAAAGTTGATTGCTTGAACAAAATTAGTGTAGGACGCAATTATAAAGTGAATTGACCATCTAATTTGTGTACTCCGAATTTTTAAAATTTTTTTAACACATGTTCGAGATTTAAGTATGTATTTCTACAAAAATACATTAAAAATTTAATTTTCATACAATTTGTTACAAACATGATTAAAAAAATAAAATATTATTATTCATAAAATTTGGTCATTTTTTGTGGAGTACATATTTTTTTTCTAATTTTTTTGGTTAACAACTAATAACACTTTTTACAAACCACAAGAAACTATATACTCATAAGCAAATTAACAAATTTCAAAAATAACAATATCTCATTTTTTTTTGGAATATCGTTGTAAAAAATAGCATCAACATTCAATTTCTGAGGCATTTTTTGAAAAATATATATAATGACCGTTGGTATTGTTGTTATGTTTTCAAATTATTTAAACGCATTTATCTCGAGGGTAAAATTCAGATGCATTTCAGCCAGCGTTTAAATAATTCGAGCGCATTTTTTGTGGTTAACCGTTTATTTAACTATGTGTTGTAATGAAAATCTTTTGTGGTTACTATTTCCAAAAATATAAAATATATTCTAAATTAATAAATTAATCAACTCATTTTAAAATTTTATATGCAACTATAATACAACAAAAACTAAAAATCAAGTAATAAATATGAATTATTTTAGAATAGAATAAAATACACAAAGTCATCGAGAGAGTAAAGCATTAGATTTATAAGTAAAGTACGATTGTTTGAATTAAAATTGGTAATCGAAAAAATAAAAAAGAGAAACAATAAAATTGGAAGATATACTGAGCTAAGTAAACAAATGTGGTGGATTTAGAATTTACCTTCAGAAGAAACGAAGATGACTACTACACAAAGAATAACAACAGAAGGCTAAAAACGTAAAAATTAGAGATTTCAAGGAAATAAACAAGTGACGACATAAAAATTAAATTCTATTAGTTTAAATAATGGTCGTAAATTTAAAACTTTGTCCGATTGAATGATATTGATTTCTAATGGAGTCATTTAAAGTTTGAAGCGAGTACACATGTAATATAAAACTATTTTTTATTGGAGAAACGAAAACTTAAAAACACACCGGGCAAGTGCCGTACCATAGTGTTATTAAAACGGGACCAGATTGGTCGGTTCGACTAAAAAACTCGTAAATCGGACCTTACACCGCTCTGGTCTGATATTTGGACGGCATAAAGTAAAAAAACCGATGTGAACCGCTCAAACACGAAATGAACCAAAAAAACATGTTCGAACCCTGCACTCTATAAAAATAGAGCCATTCAAAGCCACCAGCATGTCATCATTCTTATTAACATATCTGCAAAGTATAACATATACATAGATATCTTTTATCGAATACTTTACTTCTCTCTAATTTATTTTTATTTTAATTATAATTTCTCTCATTATTACATTAATTATATTTTTATTTTCTCATTCCAAAATAAATTATTTATATTTTTATTAAACAACAATTATAAACTCACTAATTTTTTCCACTTCATCATTACATAATATCTATTAATATTATTTTTCGATAAATACGTGTAATATATAATACTGTGATTTATATATCTGAATTAATAAATCATTGAAATTTATAAACGATTCTTATTTTAATATAAAAAATATTTAAAATATAATAAAAATAATAACATACTTATTATTCCTGATTTATATTATTTTAAAATAACTCGATATTTTTAAAAAATTAGTCAAAATATGTATTTCACATTTTAATTTTATATTTTTTACTATTTTTAATTTTTAGTTATGTAGTACCGAGTCAATGGCTCAGTGAGCTGCTGGTTAAACCAACGAGCCAGTGACCAAATAATCTGATTGGTTCGATCTCCAGTTCGATTCTAACAACTATGCCCCCGTCATTACTATTACTCGGTTCCTGCCAGTTCAAATCCTATTTCGTATCCATCCAACTATGGTTGCATGAAGCTTTTCTCATATCCCCAACTGATTTTCATGTAGGACGGACGGAAACCGTTGATAACGAGAAGCCAACAATCGGGACCAACAAACACTTTATCCAACACAAATCTCTCAGCCCATTACCTTAATTATTTTTTATCAACATCTAACAAAGTCCCATAAACACATATCGCAACAAATCAACCTCCGCTCCACCCGCTGCTGCAGCAGAAGTAGTCTCCGTGTGGATCTCGCTCACTAACACGCGTCGCACTCCCCTACGACCATCTAATTTCATTACATGCAGAAAAAAAATTCCCTTTCAGCACCAAAGTATTGGCCTTAGGAGAAACTCTACTATAGTATCATGTAAGAATAGAAAATGTCCAAATAAACTAGGTCGATACTAAGGGGCTGAAACGAAATTTTTTAGGATTTAGGATGCAAAAGGTAGTTTTACAAAAAATTATTACTGCATATTGTAATGAACGAGAGAAATAAAATACGCTGGTAAAAAAGTACTTCAAAACAACTTACACACAAACATAACATTCTTTGGACACATGTGGAATCGAAAAATGTAGCGTTTAAATGATAAAGCTTTATGAAAAAATTATCAATCATTTTAGGCCTCATTTGTCAAAAAGCTTTTCCACTACAACTCCCCATAACGGAGCAGATAGCTGTTATTCTTTGGATTCTCTCCACCGGTTTTTAGGGTTGGAAGTGACTCAAGCCAGCTCATGAGCCACCTCCAGCTCGACTCATTAGTTAGCTCCATAACTTAAACTCGTGGGCTCCTCAGCCAAGCTTGCTCCATAAGATAAATAATATATAAATTTATTCTTTTTTAAATGTCTTTAAAATATATAACTTATAATTTATTCATATAGAATTATCGGTTAACTTCTTATTATATATTTGAGCCAGCTCGTGAGTTTGAGTCAGCTTCTGAGCTTTCGGTGGGTCGACTTTCAGTTTAAGAATTCGGCTTCATTGTTAACGACTCTAGCTGTCAGCCAAGCTCAATTTTCGTGAGCCAAGCTTGGACTTGATCAACCTCAGCTTACAAACGCTCACTTCCCGCCCTATTGGTGTTAAACAACAAAAAGAACAACTTAAAAAGAGTTCAAAATTTTCTTTCTATAACTACGTGACCTTAACATCAACCATTATTCACAAACTATTATTTATTCTTAAAACAAAGTAATAATTAATTAAATATTACTTAACTAAAAATTAGATAATATCCCATCTAAATTATTAAACAAATTCTTTAATGCAAATATCAAAATTTAAAATTTTATAACTTGAATTATATCTATTTAAATAAATTCATAAAAAACTTATTTTTAAAATTTTTTTAATTTAAACATAGTTTTTCGATTTAACATAAACTTTCAACAGTTATATTTAAACTCAAAATACTACTATTTAACATTTTTAATTCATTTAATTTAAAAATTAAACTTGAAAAATTATATATCTAAATAAATATTCAGCACAGGTGCGAAAAAAATTGGGTCATGCTAGATAAAATTATTTTAATATGTTTTTGCAACCTTTATTTTTAAATACTTTTAAAATTAAAAAATATAAAATCTAATTATTTTTAAATTTTTAATGATTTTTCTAAAAATAAAGTATATTTCTTATCCCAAAAATTTGATAAAAATTTTAAAAATATCCCTAAATTTTATTTTATTTCAATTAGCAGCTGTATGTATTTAATCATACACATCCCATTGTTCAGTATTCAGCGAAACAAAAAATATAATACTCCTATGGCAAACAATCAAAATTCACCTTAGATAATGCCACAATGGATGAGCCATTGCCACCCGGTTTTTTTTTACATCTTTATTTTTCGGACATCATTAATTTAAAAATAATAAAAATATGCTTTTTTTATTTAAAAGATTAGTTTATCCAAATTAAATAAAATTGTTGACTTAAATTATATCTATTAAATTTTAAATTAAATTTTTTATAAATATAAATTAATTAAAAAATAAAAATAAAAACAATTAATACCCATCTCACCCAACTCAATTTACTAGCATTATAGTTCATACCCTACCACACACTTGCTTCTCGTGTTTTTTTTGTCATTATTTTTTTTTTTTGGGTAATAATTTTTTTGTTATTGTTACTATTATTCCTTAGGACCATATCATATTTTATTCTTCCTGCACAACATTATTGGCATCATATCGTTTCGATCACACAGCATTTAAACCATACCAACAAAACTAAAACCGAACACTATAGACCAAAAAATTTTTTCGGAACAACGAACAAAAAAGCCCAAAAGATTACTCATAGAATTACCAATTAATCATCCATCAACACTACCGACAATTTCGTGGACAATTTCTACAAATTCTGTGTATGGAGCAGCACTTTGTAGAATGATTGGCAGCATCACAACACGCGTCAATCCCTTCGCGTATCCACATGATTTCAGCAGCTGAGAAAAAAATTTTCCTTCAGCACAGTAGCATTGGCCAAATCAAAAGTCATAACATATGCTAAATTGTTGATTAAGATCAGATCAGAAGTTCACTATTTTTTTTTTGGAACAAGAAAGCTCAACACCATAAGTGGAGCTAGGGCTGGCAATATATACCCTATCCGCGGGTATCCAACCCGGACCAACCCGTTCGAGTAGGGTAGGGTAGGGTACGAATTTGTCTGTGGGTAGGGTAGGGTACGGGTTTAGGGTATACCCTACCCGCATCTCTAATATATATATATATATATATATATAGTGAAGAAAGTGAGTGTTGAACTCACAATCTTCCTTTTATAAAAACTTGAAATAACCACTAAGCTAGTTGATCATCATATTATTTGTAATTTTATGTTAGATTTTTTTAAGATTTTATTGTTTTGAATTTTAATTTGAACTTAGTTTTTTATTTTTTATTTTATTAATATGTATAAAATTTGGAATAGTTGAATTTTATATTTGTTTGAAAATTTTTTATTTTTTTACGGGTAGGATCGAGTAGGGTAGGGTTTAGAACTTTAGGGTGCGGGTAGGGTTAAGGTTGCGAGATTCTCAACCCACGAGTAGGGTAGGGTAGAATTTGAAGAAAGTTTTCAACCCGCGGATAGGGTTAGGGTAGAGTCCAAACCCTACCCTACCCTACCCATTGTCAGCCCTAAGTGGAGTAAGAATAACAACAAGCAAATAGAAAAGTTAAAAAAGAAAAAAATAATTACAAAGAAACTCGTCAACTATTTTTTGTGCTCCTCCTTCTTATAGTGTACTCCTGATTTTGTACTCCTAATTTTGTACTCGTGAAAACATCTTCAACCACTCCAATCTTATTAAAACTCTGTCAATCCAATTGTAAGATCGCTAAGCAAAAGTCCACCAGTTGCATATCTTCTTTTATTAATTTTTACTAAAACTCTGTTAATCTGACAGCATCCTTTCTCCCCTCTACCTGCACAATCTCGTTGAAGTCTCCCATAAAAGCTGACATAACTCTGCAATATAACTCAATTTCTCCCACACAACAAATTTCTCTTCTCTTGTATGAACTCCATACACCACAAAAAGCATAATTAAAATTATTTTTAGTAAGACCCTTCAACACACAACCAAAACTCCCCTTTATAACAACTACTCATTTTAAACATTATTTCATCCCAAATTAATAGTAAACCACTTGAGGCACCCTCCAACTCAACATATTTTCATCCCGCAGTATCACTCTCCCGAATTCTTATTACATCAAATTTCGTCACTACCCGTCACTTAATCTCAAACAAGTCCAATGTATTCAATTTAAATTTTTTCTTGAGGTTTTTGACCATGCTCAATTTTTCATCACCCATTAACCCCCTACCATTCCAAGAATAAATTATTTTAATAAATTATTACACACTTTTTTTTTATTTTTGGGCCTGCAGCGTCTTGCTTTCTCTTTCTGTTTTGCCAATCTTCTTTTCTGAGCAATTTCTTCATTCTGTGCTTGGAGAATAGCCATAATATCATCTTTTTCATTGTATAAAATTGCACCTGATTTCAACGCTAGGTCCTAAGTTTTTCTATTTTCAAGCATCTGCTCCTCCAAAATATTATTTCTGTTTCCCTTCCTTCCTTCATTCTTATCCGAACCACCATCATCAACCACTCTCTTCCCAACTACTTCTTCATCATGTTCCGATAGCTCTCTCTGTCTCTTTGTCAATGTTGTTCCCTTTGTGCGAAAACCCATGCCACTATTATTCACAATGTCATCCCTATCACGCATGTCTTTATCAACGTCTTCTGCACCACCATCATCAACATACACACCCGACCCACCAGTCCCTCCATTCAATGTCACTACCCGGAGAGTAGCGGCTTGGTTTTCCACCATCAACTCTTCCTCGATCTCATGACCCAACATAGGTGGCGTCAGGGTTGCGCATTTTCCTTGCCACATTGAACCTCCTTTACCGTGGCCAGTCTTTGGCTTTCCTCCTTCAACAACGATTCGGTCTCCCTCGATTTTCTCCGCGCCGGTTTCTAGCGCAAGTTTTGTAGATGCAGCTTCCTGCACACTTGTCGTAGACCCTTCTCTAGCGTGCCCATCCCTATTGTGAAAACCGTGCTCTATTTCCATCAAGCCTGACTCAGATTCTAGACCCAACCCAACATCACCGACCCGGTTGATTGAGGAAGTCGGGTCCAAAGATCTTTCTCTATCTTTTTTGGACATCTTTAAATTGTTGGGCCTAGCACCAAGCCTACAAAGAACCTTCTTTTTCTTATTCCTTTTGCCCTTCTTTCTAATCCATTAAAGTTACCTTCATAAATCCATGTTACTGTATCTTCAGAATCAGCTTCATAATTAATATGATCACATCACACACAATCCGCTCTCCTTTCAATTCCTTCATAAATTGGTTGATATGTTACCATTTTTACCTGATTTTGTTTTGAATGATCATTAATCCACTCATTTAAAATAATTTCAGGAACTACCAACATGCCCTTATCTTCTCCATCTTCCCTCAGCTCCCCCATCACCACATCGGCAGCCTGGTCATTGAAAATCGCCGATTTTGTAGTCTGTGCACTCCTTAAGCTCGTACACATACACTCCCTTTTCGCAACTGTTCTTCGTTGTTCACAACTATAGTCACTTTTTTCATTAGCTTCTTCATAACAATTCAATCCAAAAGCCTCCCGTCCCACTTCTTTCACTAGCACATCAAATCCACTGATACCTATTGTGATAAGGACCCATTCATTGATCATATCCATGATACAAGTATCAATTTGCACTCGTCAAATACTAAGGCTGCGTTTGTTTCTAAGAACAGGACATGACAAGACACTGAGAACAAGACAGGACAAGACACTGATGGACAGAGACACAATTTTGTATTCTTGTATTCTATTTGGTGATAAACTAGAACAAATTATGAAAATTTAATTTATTCTCATTTTTTTTCATTTAAAAAATTTGAGATGAAAAATATAACAATAAAAAATATAATTATAAAAAATTAACAAGAATAATGAAAGAAAAAATAAAAAATAAGTTGTGTCCCTTATTAGTGTCTTCGTGTCCTTCCTGTCAGAATGGACACAAAATACACTAATTCAGTGTCTCTAGACACATTGTCTCTGTCTATGTCTCCTCTGCTAAACACGATTTTGTGTCTCAGTGTCCTGTCTCTGTAAACAAATGTAGCCTTAGGCATGGACACAAAATCATGTTTGTCAGAAGAGGCATGGACAGAGACAATGTGTCAAAGACACTGAATTAGTGTATTTTGTGTCCATCCTGACAGGAAGGACACGGAGACACTAATAAGGGACACAACTTATTTTTCATTTTTTTTATTATTCTTGTTAATTTTTCATAATTATATCTTTTATTATTATATTTTTCATCTCAAATTTTTTGAATGAAAAAAATGAGAATAAATTAGATTTTTATAGTTTGTTCTAGTCTATTACCAAACAAAATACAAGAACACAAAAATTTGTGTCTCTGTCCATTAGTGTCTTGTCCTATCTTATTTTTAGTGTCTTGTCCTATCTTATTCTGAGAAACAAATGCAGCCTATGGAATGTCAATAGTTTTGGCTTGAACAACAAGATAATATTACAAGAAACTATTATTTAATTAGCTCCTGTTGTTAGTTAGTAGGTGAGATCTTTTAATTATAGATAGTTAGTTCTATAATAATATGGAGAAAAATTGAAAGATGAGTATAATTTATTATTTTTTTTTAGCATTTTTAATTATCAATTCAATTTTTTTAGTTTAACAATTTAACAATATATTTTTAATTTATATTTTTAAATATTATTGATTAACTATAGGTAAAAACTAATAAATTCTATTAAACCGCTTTTAGTATTGTTTAATAATATAAAATAATTAATCAACTTGAATTGATCGAGTGAGTGGACAACTCACTTATCCCCAAGGAAGGACCTACATGTAATGAAGAGGGGCACTTTGCCCCCACAATTTTTTTTTAAAAAAAAATACTAATACTTATATATATATACTTGTTATATTATGTTTATTCTAAAATAAAATATAAATAATTTTTGTATTTTATGTTAAATTTTTTTTGTTAAACTTAACATATAATAATAATAATAATATTATTATTAAATTTGAGTTAGTATAATAATAATAAATAAATAAATAAACTCAAAAATAGTGATAATTAAATTGAAACTTAGTTTTTTAATTAAATACAACTTAAATTATTAGTAATTTTTTAAAAATTATTTAAGATAAAAATATATTAATTATATATTAATATATTGTATTAATATTCATTATTAAAATGGTCTTGATTATAGTAATTATTTTAGTTAAAAAATTTATTTATATCATAAAGACTATAATAAATAGACTTAACAATTAAATATGAGATAATAAAAAATAAAATAATTGTTTAAGAACATATATAAAAAAATAATATTGTTATACTAAAAATAAAAAGAAAGCCAATATAAATTATTATTTTTATTATTTTGAATATTATATTGTGTGTAAAATTATTTTTCTTATTATTTTGAATACTATATAATAAGTGATTGTGTGTATATTTCTAGTTTTTATCAATATATATAGATAGTTATAATTTAAAATTTTAAATGTATCTAAACCAATTTGGGTTGGTCAGTGATTAGCTTTGTCGTCTGCTTAAGCAAGTGTTGTGAATTCAAATTTTATCTCGTATATGTAGCAACTCATTAGCCAATTGTAAACCTCTTAAATAAAATTCAAATTCATAACGAATTAGTTTTTAATTTGTTGGATATTGTGAAAATCCAAAAAAGTATATCCATTTACCTAAATTTTATTATATTTTTTTTCGCCCCAAAATTTTAAATATAGAAATTTAAATACCATACAATTATCCATTGGTTAATAACAGTTTAAATTTGCAACGAATTTTCCTGGTTTGAAGTAGATGCCATATGAAAAAAAGAGTTTTAATTTATCACCAAAATAATCTTAATTATTGGCTTGGCTGCTCCGGCAGGATTACTTATAATAAAAGAGTATATATGATGTTTTAATCAAAATAGAGTAAAATATCATTTTTTTCTTTAATGTTTGGGATAAATTCTAAAATTATCTTTAATGTTTAAATCGTCCTATTTAAGTCTCTAATATTTCAACATTGACTCAATGTTGTTCTACTGTTAGGGATTTGTTAACAAAATTGACGACGGGACAAAATTAAGACGATCTTAAAATGTTAGGGACTTAAATAGGACGAAAACGTTGGGGACAAAAACGATACATAGAAATAAATTTTAGTTTTATCCTTCAATAATATCAATCTTTTACGGTACATAGTTATTCAATTATTTTTAATCACATCTAAGTAAATTACACTTAATAACATTACTCTCATTCTAAATAAATTTATTTTTTTATAATTTTACTCTTAAAGATTTTTACTCATCGTGAAATATTTGTAGAAGGATTAAATATTCGTAAAAGGGCTGGGGACTAGAATCACATTACTTTATCGTATATGTATCATTTTTTTCCCACAAGTTTATGTATTAGTCATTCTACAAACATTTCATGATGAGTAAAAATCTTTAAAAGTAAAATTATATAAAAAAAATTATTTAAAATAAAAGTAATGTGATTAAGTGTAATTTACTTAGATGTGACTAAAAAATAATTGAATAACTATGTACCGTAAAAAATTGATATTATTGAAGGATAAAACTAAAATTTATTTCTATGTATTGTGTTTGTTCCCAACGTTTTCTTCTTATTTAAGTCCCTAACGTTTCAAAATTGTTTCAATTTTGTCCTGCCGTCAATTCTGTTAACAGTTCTCTAACGACGGCAAGACAACATTGAGTCAATTTTAAAACGTTAGGGACTTAAATAGGACAATTTAAACGTTAGGAACAATTTTAAAATTTATCCCAAATGTTGAGAACAAAAACGATACTTTACTCTAATATAAACGATACTTTACTCTAATAAATAAAATGTAGCTTCTGGCAATGGAGAAAAAAAAGGAGTTTAATTTGAACTCGAATAATAACATATACTCAACAATGAAGTCAAGCACCAAGAAGATTGTATTGTTCCTAATCGTTTTTTTCAGATTTCCATGGACAACATGATTTCATTATTGCTGAATGTTCATGGTGGTTATCGTCTATAAATATTTTAATTGGAACCATGTTAAATCATTATGCAGTTTTTGGGTAACCAACTTAATTAAACTCCATAAAATAACTTAAACAATAAATGACTCTGTTAAAAGTAACTTATAAATAAGTTATTTTGTGTTTGGATTTTTAACTCTAAAAGTGCTTATTTTATAGAAATGTAATGAAAAATAAAAGCATTATGAGAAAAGTCATTTTTTTAATTTCTCTATAAACTCCAAAATAGCTTCTTAGAAAGTTGCAATTTAGTTTTGAAAATTGCACCAGACATTAATACTACTACCTTTTATAAGTCAAAAGTTAAAAAAAAAAGCTACTTCTAGAATTTCCAAACGGGCCTTACATGTTAAATTATAAATAGTTGTTTGGGATTAGGACTAAGAATCAGTGAACCAACAAGACCTAAACTAAAACTAAAACAGTTATAACTAAATTCAAAATACAATGTTTTCACAACCACAAATAATGAAGAACCAAAGTCAAAGAGAACACCTGAAAATTTGGGGACCTATTATACCATGCAACTTATATGCCATATGAGATATCTTCTTTCTTCCAAGTTCATCCATGTTCGCCAATATCAGATTCTTCAACTCAAGCAGAGACTTTTGATGATCAGTATCAACATTCATCAAAAAAAGGTCCCAACTTTGAAAGGTTGCACCACCTACAGTGTCTTTTATATTTCCATTGAGATGAACAAGTACAAACATGTCTGAACAAGCCATCTGTAACTCAAGATCTTTTCCAATTTTGGATGATTGTGTGTGGCTTGAATGAGGGAATGAGGCCTGCTTCAGATTTTATAATAATTTGATGAAGTAAATTCCAACCACAAACCCATGGAACTTTTACCTAACTGCCCTAATAGAAGAATGCAATTCGATCATTTCTACTAATTTTGCACAAAAAAGTTTTTTTTTTTTTTTTTAAATTCAATAATAACAATCTATTGAGTTGATGCACAACTTGTTTTACTAAAATACCTTTTATTATATATAATCCATAAAAAATATATTTTTTTGGCTATTTTCAAGACATGAACCAAGACCCCTTAGTTAAGTTATAAACAGGTTTCATCTCAACTAATTTCAAAATTTATTATTTTTCAAAAACGTGCCTATTGATATACTAGTAATAGCATGTCTAACATAGAGATATTTGATTAATACGCAAAAGAGCCTAAGTGTCACTGAGAAAATTCATCGAACACATAGAGAGCATAATACCCAGTTGCAAAACTCGAACCAGGTTGAGTGAAAATCAAAATGGGAAATGACAATAGCAACATGAATGGAGTGAGTAGTCGCAACTAACCTGTGTAAGTAATAATGTGAGGAACCGATGGAAACTTTCGAAGAGCTCAAATTCGCAGAAACCACAAAGAAGGAAGAAGCCACAGTGCTACACAAAGCTTCAAACCTAACTTCATAGCTAAGAAGGACACACACACACACTCTCTCTCTCTCTCCGATGAAGCTTTAATCTTGTTGGGATTGGAGCCTCATTTCGTTTCATCTTACAACGAAATGAGTTCGGTTTTTTCCGTACAGAGCTGTAAATTGGAGCCATTTCTTTGAACTTGTGTTGTTTAGGGCGCGCAATGAAAAACGATCAGCACCAAAGCAATAATAAGACCATTTTGTGGGACTTTTTTTGGTCACCCATTTTGTGGGCCTTATTTGCGATTCTTAGGCCTATGTTCTCATTCCAAAAGCCCAGTAGTAAAGAGCTAATAATCCAATATTATCGAAATATCAAGTTTTAACGAAAAAGCTATATTATGAGTTTTAGGAGATTAATACTTAAAAAAAACCTCACATATGAAACTAAACACCTTAAAAATAGTTTTGTAAGATTTTAAACTTTTTTATAAATAGCTAGCTTTTATAATCATTATATTTACTATTCTATATTTTTTTAAGATTTAGCTAATATAGGAGTAGTAAATAATTTTAAATATTTTTTTAATAAATACAAAACAAATGAATTAAAATTCTAAATTTTTGTATTTTTAATAAAAAATCGTACTCGTTAACACAAGAAAGAACCGAGAGAATCTGTTAAACTCGAAAAATATTATAAACTGATTAAACTCAACAAAAGAAGAAGGTCGATGCCATGCTTTTGCATCTTCTCTGTGTGAACGCCACTGTTCAATACTTCGCGTGTTTTGGTGTTGGTTCTTGTTGAAAGGAATTCTTCACTTCTCTCCTTTGATCCGTTTTCTCCTTTTTTCTGTTCTATTTTTTTCCTTTTTTATTCTTTTTCCTATTTTGGTCCGTTGTTATCTTACTCGTTGTAGCTAATACCCTATTTTATCATGGTTCTGAAAATCGGATCGAACCGGCCAATCAAACTGGTTCAACCAGGACCCGACAATAAAAACGGTCCAGTCCACTATTTATAACTGCGAGAGAGAAAATTGCTTGAAAACTGTTGAACCAGTCGATTGGACCGGATCGGTAGCTGACCGGTTCGAATAAAACGACATCGTTTTGTTTATTTGGAAAAAAAAAACAAGCAGAACCATTCATGAACCAAACCCCCCTCTCTTTCTTCCCCCAATCATTTGTGCACTCCCTAGAGACCTCTAAAGCAAAGCAAAACCCTAGCCCTTCATCGCCGCCGCCGTCCCCAGGTCCTCAGCGCTGCCGTTGCTTCCTCTTTCCCGTGTCGTTTTCATCTTCCTCTTCCCCAGGTAGCTCGGCACGTCGTTTTCATCTTCGCTGGCTTCTCGGCACGGAATCCAGGTTAGTGGCCCTGCTTTCATTCTTCGCCTCCGCTTCTTCCTTTTAATTTCTAAATGTTCGGTCTTCTTCTTCGTTTGAAGTTCTGAAATTGTTGTTCAATTTTTGTTCCATTTTTCTTGTAATGTTTTGTAAATTGTAATTGCCTGCTGCTGATGGATCTGTATTGTATTTGCTGGTTGCTAACGACTGTCAAATTTTTTTCAAATTTATTGATGGCTTGATGGCTCTGTTAGTCTGTTGCTTTCAATTCTTTGCTCTGTTACTGATGGCTCTATGACTCGATGACTCTGTTAGTTGATGATGGCTCTTAATTTTTTTGTTCAAATTTACTGATGGCTTTGTTTGTAGTTGCTGGTTTTGCTTTAGTGTTTTGGAATGTTTTATAATGTGCTAATGTTTGTAATTGCTGGTTTTGTTTGTAATTGATGGGTGAAGGTTTAGTGTTTTGTGATTATTGGTTAATGTTTTGGTTTAGTGTTCTCTCTTTTTCAGATTTTTCTTCAGACTGTATTTTTGCATGTTGCTAAATTGGTAATCAATAAATTTGTCTTTTTGCTCTAAATCGGAACTTTACTAAGATTTGTTAAATTTGTTGCTGTAACTTGAATTTGTTGCTGACCAGTCACAGAATCAAAACAGAATGCTCAGTCAGTGCTTGATTGATTGGCTTTGCTCACTGATTATATTTGATGTAATGCTTTGAAAATCGAACTGGACCGACCGGTCAAACCGGTCTGACTGCGAACCAATAACTTAGGCGGTTTGATTTATTAGCAAAAACCGTTGTTCTGGAAACCGGATACAAACCGCTGAACCGGCCGGTCAAATTGCACGTTTGGCTCCCTTCTCCAACTCCTTCCTTAGTAATCAGCAAAATGCCCTAGCCTCCACCAAAGAAAGCAAACCCTAGCCTCCACCAATCTTGTCGCCGTCTGTCGGAGTGAGAGACTGCTGCTGCCGCCTCCGTCGCACTCAAGAACTTCCGTCTTCGTGCTATCGGCGTTCGTTACTTCGCTCTCACCATCCCCTGTTCGCTCTCCATCCCCTTTTCGCTCTCATCAGTCGCCTGTTCGCCGTCGTCCGTTGCGCTCAACCGCTCTCCGTCGTCCGTCGAAGGTCAATGCTCACTGCTAGTGCTTGTTCTTCGTGTTTTTTTTATTGTCTGTTCAGAAACCAAACCCTCTTCATGCCTGTTCTTCGATGGTTAGTGATCGTCGTTTTTTAATACTCACTGTTGGTGTTTTGTTTTTCATTGATTGATGATTATTGATTAAGTGATGTGTTGCTGTTTTGTTTTTTTACTTTGTGCTCGAGTTAATTGGATGCTCTGTCAGTGCTTAGTGCTTGTTCTTGGTTGATTGGCTTTGCTCACTACTCTGGCTTGTTCTAGCCTATTCTTGATTAATTAACTCTGTTACTGGCTTATTGATTGATGCTAAATTGGTACAGATAAACTGTTACTGGCTTGTTCTTGGCTTTTTTGTCTGTTGTTAAATTTTGTTAAAGTTTCTTGATTTTGTGCTCATTACCTCATTCAGTGCTTTTTTTTTTTTTGTTAATCATTGTGCTGAGCTTGTTAATCATTGGCTTATTGATTGATGCTAAATTGGTACTGATAAACTGTTACTGGCTTGTTCTTGGCTTTTTTTTATCTGTTGTTAAATTTTGTTAAAGTTTCTTGATTTTGTGCTCATTACCTCATTTAGGACTTTTTTTTTGTTGTTAATCATTGTGCTGAGCTTGTTAAAATTGGGTTAAAAACTTTGTTAATCTTTGTTAAAGCATGTTAATTTTTGTGTTAACCTTGTGAAAACTATGTTAAAAACTTGATTGGCTTTGCTCACTACTCTGGCTTGTTCTAGCCTGTTCTTGATTAATGAACTCTGTTACTGGCTTATTGATTGATGCTAAATTGGTACTGATAAACTGTTATTGGCTTGTTCTTGCTTTTTTTCTGATGTTAGATTTTATTAAAGTTTCTTGATTTTGTGCTCATTACCTCACTCGGTGCTTTTTTTTGTTGTTAATCATTGTGCTGATCCCTGATCTTGTTAAAATTGGGTTAAAATTGATAATCTTTTGGAGTTTGATGTATAATAGGTTGATTTCAAGCTGAGATTTTCTTCTAACAATGATATTGACAACTGGAATAACTTAACAATTGGACTATTCATTTTAGAGAGGAAAAGCATCTACATAATTTTCATATTTTATTGATGAGCATTTGAGCTGTTTATATTTGAAACTTGTAAAACAAATGGAATGTTTTCTATAAAAACCACGAGTAATTTAATGTTCTTCTCACAGTTAGTTTTGCTTTGATTTCATTGAATACATGCATACACCTCAAGCTTGAATATGTTTTGAGCCATAGTATTAAAATGTTTTGAAATTTCTACTTGAAACTTTATTAGGGAGCAGCTCAAAGTTAGGAGTGGAGTAGCTTGCAGCATTGAAAACCATCAGCACAATGAACTGGTGATAGAGGCAGTCATAATAATAAGTAACATGCCAGTAGACATGTTCTGTAATTTTATATTATAGCAATACACATATTCTATAATTTTTATTGTGTTGATGATTTATTGATTGTTTTTTATTGTGTTGATGAGAGTTGTTCTATAATTTATTTATTATTTTATTTTAAAACGGTTTTTCCGATTGAATTACGGTTGGACCAGTGAACCAGTGAGTAAAACGGTTCGATGACCGGTCCGGTTCTCAGAACCTTGATTTGATGATAAATTTTTTAAATTGATAACTTTTAAATATTAAATTTGCACTGCCTATGTTACTGATTCACTGTTCTTTCAGTGCTTTTTGTTGTTAATCATTGTGATGAGCTTTGTTAAAATTTGCACTGCCTATATTACTGATTCACTATTCCTTCAGTGTTTTTGTTGTTGTTAATCATTGTGATGAGCTTTGTTAAAATTTGCACTGCCTATGTTACTGATTCACGGATTCATCCCTCTTGTCATCATCATCGGCATGAACTCCGAACCAAAATCCCAACTCTTTGGATAAAATTGTAACGAAAGCTGATTGGGACTTTTTCTTCTACTTAAGGTATGAATTAGAATGATGAGGCCAAGTTGTGAATGCACAAGTGTCAACGGACTATAATATATATTGAGTTTGTGACATTAGAAGGGTGTAATAATAACAATAATGGAGTCATGTTATTTGAATATTGAGGTTTAACATTTAAACTTTCAGCTTCTCAGCCCTGTTTGATTCTTCTTCTCAGGCAATTGAATCGAATCAACCTGGCCTTCCTTTTCTTTTTCTTTTAGTTGATTCTTAATTTTTCTAATATATGTAGCTTTCTGACTCAAGTGGATCAGATTATGTAGTTTTCTTGATTTGGGATATTTTCGGAGACGCATTAGAAGAGTTATTTTATTATTATGTTTGCTATAAAAATATTCACATGTTGTGTATGCTTGTTATTGTTTCGGTGTTTACATTTTCTTTCCAAGTCACTTGCTATGGTTGTTCTTTGAGTTAAGACTTTGTATGTGTGTGAGAACATGTGATAATGTTGAATGCTGTTGCATCTAATAGGAGTTCTTGGAGTACCCTCATCTTTGGTCCTTTGTAATTTATTTATTATTTTATTTTAAAACGGTTTTCCGGTTGAATCACCGGCTGGACCGGTTGAACCAATGAACCAGTGACTAAAGCGGTTTGATGACCGGTCCGGTTTTCAAAACATTGTATTTTACCATTAATTATCCCCATTCATTTTCCCCTTTGTTCCATTTTTCAACTGGGTACCTGCCCTACAGGTGTTTGATGAATTTACTCAGTGAAACATAAAAAGAGAGAGATTATACTGTATGTTCGAATAACTCTTAAACTTCTGTTGGGTAATCAGAGTTGGGATTGGAATTGCCATTGCCATGGATCCTTCTATTATGAAGCTCCTCGAAGATGACGAGGTTTTCCCCCCCCTTTTTCCTATGGTTTTCTTTTGTTATTTATTTGTTTGGGGTGTTACTGAACCACTATGTTTGAATGTGTACTTCAGGATGAAACAATGCATTCAGGGGTGGATGTTGAAGCCTTCCAAGCTGCACTAAACAGAGACATAGGAGGATCTGCTTCCACTTCTGGTTCAGACCCAGGTACCCCAACTATGCTTTTTAATTCCTAATGTTTTTCTGAGTTGAAATAGTTAAATTCTCTCTGGTTTGTTTGTTTTTGGTCGCTTGTTATGCCATTTGAATACACGGCTGCATAAACAGTGTTTAGACTTTAGATTATTGTTTATGAGCTTGTTTGGTCGAGATTTGGTCAGATTGCAATCAAAATAATTGATTTTGAAAGAGTTGTTTTATGATTGGGGATGGTGTTAGAAAAGTGAGTTTGGATTAATTATTCTGAGCGATAAAAGGAAAATCTATTATACGGATATAAATGTTTGACTATACTCTAGTGTTCATAAATGGGAAGGAACTACACAAATCCTTTAAAATCTGGCTGTAATGTAAGTGCTGTAATTTATCTAAGGGACAATGTACCCCCTAGCCAAAATGATTATTATATATTTTATCAGGTATTTTTCCTCAAGGTGTTCTTTCTGATTTTTGGTATCTAGAAACAATAGTAGAGGCACCACATTTAAAAGATCTCTTGAAGCAGAGATCAAGGAATGCAGTTGAACAAACTAAAAAGTTTCATCAACACAGTGGTAGAGGACAACATCTTTGAGAACTTAGATGATCTTACTTATTTAGTAGAATACAATCAAATAAATGTAGCACAATGACCTCTAACTTTAAGTATCAAATTTGACCAGTAGAGGTTACAAAGCTTTGGTTGATATTTTCGCAAATGAAATATATTTTTCTAAATGAATTTCTGTACTAATATCAAATTATCCTGATGTATTTTCTACAGCATAATATCTGTGTTTTCAGATGTTAGTTTTCTTGTTTGTTTTTATTTTCCTTCTAATTGATTGTTGAGTCGTGTGATTTTTTATATTTGCTTGGTAATTTATGAATTGCACATGCTTTGTGCTTCTATACTCTCTGCAGTTTTGTCTCAAGGAAGCAACAATACATTGACTCAGTCAATGCCACATTGGCCAACTCCTAGCCATGAAAACCAAACCCAAGTTCAAAATCAAGAGCCTGAAACTGCACAGCAACGAGAGCAGCCTTCATCTGAGGTGGAGCAAAAGCAACATGGATCTCTTGCTGAACAAGTACAGCATGTTGCTTCCCAGGACGTAAATAATCCTCCTTTACCACAGCATGTTGCTTCCTTGGACGTAAATAATCCTCCTCTACCACAGCATGTTGGTTCTCAGAGTGTAAATAATCCTCCTTTGCCACAGCATGTTGGTTCCCAGAATGTAAATAATCCTCCTTTGCCACAGCATGTTGCTTCTCAGAATGTAAGTAATCCTGCTTTATCACAAAAGCAGACTCAAGATGAAGGTCATCAACCACAGCCTGTACAAGCTTCTCTTCAAAATTCTCAGACAGTTGGAATTCAAAATTTGGGAAAAGATCCTGCTCCTAATAATGAGGTAGCCAAAACACTTAATCCCAGCAGCGAATCTCAGCAGTATGCAAAGTTGCAGCAAATAAGTAATCAACAGGCTACAGTCAATGAGCAGCCAGGAGGCCAAATTAATCGTCAAAAACAGGTACCATTTGGCATGTTGCTACCTATCTTGATACCTCAACTTCCCAAAGACCGAGCCATGCAACTTCAAACTCTATTTAGTAAATTGAAGGTGGGTTTCTCAAAATAATCTCACTACCTGGTCCTTTGGTAGTGGGAACCTTGTCTCTTTTCTTTGCTAAAGTCAGTTTTGTATTGATAGGATATGATCAACTTAGGAATAGATATCCCATGCTACTCACTTTCTGTTTTGTGAATTTATTGTTTGTGTTATAGAAAGACGAAATAGCAAAAGACAGTTTTGTACGGCTTATGAAAGGTATTGTAGGGGACCAGATGCTTAAATTAGCATGGTCAAAAGTACAAGCTCAGCTACAAGCACAGGTAGGTTGAGAACAAGTTTAATATATATATATCAACATCATGCTAAGATTCATTCTTCTTTTCTACTGTTATAGACGAGACCCAACCAAGGACCTGTGGGGCAGCAGCAACCTGTTCGGATGCCCACTGTTGGCTTAGGTGCAAGACAATTAAATGATCCCCATGCTTTAGCTCAGCTTCATCAGAGAAGTATGAATGCAGCTGCAGACCAATCTCGTATGACTTCTTCAGCTGTCCAAACTATGGAGAACAATGCTAGAAAATCTCAGGAATTGGATGCTAGAATGGAAACTCAGGATTTGCAACCGAGCCAATTGTCATCTTCCAATTCCATCACTGTTAGTCAGGAAGCAGAAAGATTATCTGTTCACGTACACGGGCTTAATAAGCAGCCGCAGCCTCAGCATCTACATTTCCCATCAGCATATGGCAGTAGTGGTGGTAATTATAGGCCTTTTTCAGGGCCAGCTAGTAGTTCTGCTTCATCTATCAGACCACCACCACATGTGTCACATATGAGTCAAATTCCACATCAAAGCACTGGTCCCAATCACTTAGGTGGGGCAACACACGGCTTCATTGGTATGCCAAAACTTGAACAGCAGAACTCTTTGAATGATCCCAAGAGTCTGCCGGGTGGCTCTGTTGCTCTATTAAACAATTCGGCATCCCAGCAAACTCCAAATGCATGGCAACCACCATCAAACAAAGATCAAAATTCAGGCTTCTTGTCATCTGGTTCTTATGTCAAAAAGGAACCTAGCGACATGCCTACTGAGCAGCAACATAGGCAGAATATTTCTAAAATCCATGGACTGCCATCGGCTAATTTTGCACAAATCGAACAGGCAAGTGCCAATCAAGGAACTATGAAGGATGAGTTCTCAAGGGGCCTTCCAGTATCCACAAGTATGGCACCTACATCTACTGGCTTGACATCACTCAATTCTGCTTCTCCTTCTGGAATGGCCCAACTAGATCCTAGTGTCTCAGTAAGTTTGCAAGTGATATATTTGATCTTGTCTAATATAGTGGCTAAAGTATTGTGGATCAAATATTGTCCAAATGTGATTGTCTTGATACATGGTATGCACCTGTCGTACAGTACCGATGTTTATATTAGATGTATATATACAAAATATTTGTTCTTTTATAGATGCATATTCAAGAGTTAAATTGTCTATAGCTTATGATTTATTTTCTGTCCTTATAACTTTATGAATCTTGTAATTCAGTTTTAAGAAACAAGCATTTTTTTTTATTTCTCCTTCCTCTTTTATTTTTTTATTTTCTGTCCTTTCTGTTTTTTGTTTTTGGTGGCATAGACCACAATGCTTTTAGTTTGGATTAGTATGCTGCAAACTTTGTTATTTTCATTAATTCCGTGCTAGGAGTAGTGCTTTGAAACATTTTGATTATTTTACCCTATGCATTTATTGAGATGCCTCTCATGCTATTTATGTATTTAAGTTGCAGTGAAGAATAACAAGCATTTATTGAGATGCCTCTCATGCTATTTACCCAGGTGCCATCAAACACTTCTGGAATTACCGTGAGGGCACCTGTGAAAAAGCCTTCTGTTGGCCAGAAGAAACCACTTGAAGCACTTGGTTCCTCACCTCCTCCTCCTCCAAGGTGATCTGTCTTATTTGGCTGCAACATGCTTCACTCTTGGAGTTGTTCTTTCTTTTCTAAGTTCTAACTCATTTTGATGCATGCATCTTGTGCTCATATCCTCCAGTAAGAAGCAAAAGGGATCTGGGGGATCCGTTGAACAAAGCATTGACCAGCTTAATGATGTCACTGCTGTTAGTGGAGTCGATTTGAGGGTAAAATTCTCTGTTATGTTGAACTAAGCTTTATAGCTCAATAATAAGGGATGTCTACTCTCATTTCAAAATCTAAGGCCATTTTTTGCATCTTTTACAGGAAGAGGAAGAGCAGTTATTTTCAGGCCCCAAGGAGGACAGTCGGGTTTTAGAAGCAACTCGAAGAGCTGTGCAAGAAGAGGAGGAAAGGCTGATTTTGCAGAAAATTCCACTCCAGAAAAAAATGTTTGAGATTAGTAAGTGTCTTTTTCATATGTTATCTCCATATATTTTAATTTTTCCTTTTGAGCTTATCTGGATACAAACTAGCCACACCAGGCCTTACAGACAGTTGTTTTGTGTTATTACTGTCAGTGTTTAAGTATGGCTTGAAGGGTGTGAGCAATGATGTGGAGAGATGCTTGTCACTGGTGAGATTCAACCAAGATTTCAATTTTCATAACAGTAGGTTTGCATGTAATCTTACTTATTCAAACTATGTTTTCAGTGTGTGGAGGAAAGAATGCGTGGACTGATAAGTAACCTGATTAGAATGTCAAAACAGGTTAGTTGTTCTCTACCTGCTTGCAGGAATATTCTCTCATAATTCAATAGAATTTCTTACTTTCAAGAATTTTCCTACTAGCGGGTTGATTTTGAGAAGACAAGACATTGGACTGTTGTCACCTCAGATGTTCAGCAGCAAATCATGACAATAAATAGGAAAGTAAGAGAGGAGTGGGAGAAAAGACAGGCAGAAGCAGAGAAGCTTCGGAAACAAAATGACGTGAGTATTTTGCACTTATCAGCATTTGAAACCTGTGCCTATTTCTTAATTTCAGTCCATTTTAAAATATAGGTTGATGGTAATGCTGGAGCTGATGGTGACAAGGACAAGGACGAGGGTCGTAATAAATCATCAAAGGTTTTTTTTTTATCCCATTCTTATATTTCTCCATTATTTACATGGAAACTCTTTTCATTAATATTTAGTAAGCTGCAGGTGAACAAGGAAGAGGATGACAAGATGAGGACAAATGCAGCAAATGTTGCTGCCCGTGCTGCTGTTGGGGGAGACGACATGCTCTCAAAATGGCAACTTATGGCCGAGCAAGCCAGGCAGAAACGTGAAGGCATGAGGGACACATCATCTGGTTCTCAACCAGCTAAAGATGTAAGTTGCAAATCTTCAGCATCTGGAAAAAGTACCAAGGATAATCACGAAGGGGATAAAAAAGGTTCTACTAATTTTGTAACTTCAGGTGAGTTTTCTTTTAAGCTGTTTCTTTCGGTCACTTCAGTTGTCAAATAATTCAACCTCTAGATGGATGTAAACTTTATATCTATAGTATTCAGTATTCACCAAACTGACATCCATAAAACTATATCTTAAGTTGTGGATGAAAATGCGGCTTTGTTGTTGGATTGAACTCTAATAGAATTATATTATCTTGCATGGAATGTGATAACTAATCTTGTTTGATAGTCCATTAATTTTGTGGTTGAAATTGTTGTAACAAACATTATTGTTGTTTGATTGTTTGTCCTACATTATTTTTAAATAATTCTGTTTTCGCTCTATTGACTCTTCCAAACAGGGGCTATCAGAAAACATGGGAGAAATAATTCCCTTGTGACTCAAACTAAGATTGCCCGAAGCATCTCTGTCAAGGATGTAATTGCTGTGCTCGAAATAGAGCCACAGATGTCGAAATCGTCGCTCATTCATTGCTTGTACGAGAAGATTCATTCTGATGCTCAACCTGAGTGAAGTAGAATTACAGACTTGAATTTTTACCACTGATTTTCTTATCATGCTTACCAGCAAAAATCAAAAGTTCTCCTCAAACATGTGTATTATTAACTGAGTTCAATCCATATAGCCAGGATAGTTTACCAGTTAATTTTGATTTTCTCTTATTTAATTTTGCATATTTATCAGTGCTAATTTGGATTTTAGAGCAGTTAAACATAAGTTTGGCATCCATCCTCTTGGCATGGTCTCTGGGAAAAGAATGTTAAAAGAAAAATATATTTTGGTTTGGAGTTATAGTATTTTGATATATGAAGTAATTTATGTGTGTTTATTTTAAAAATGAGTTTGTCAATATCTATCCTTAATATATAAAACTAGATGAATAAGTTTATTCACATTATTTTTAAGACATCTGCAACATCGCTTATTTGACAAAATTTTAAAATCAACCACTCAATTTTTGCCAAATTAACTATTATTTTTAAATCAGCAAAAAAAATAAAATATACAAAAAAATATACAAATAATAAAAATATATGTAAATTAGGCTACAAAATTATCAACGATAATAATTAGTAATTAATAGTGTCTAACCAAATTTGTAAACTATAAGAATCTATATCCTATATTTATTTTATTTTACTATTATAAACAATACAATAAATTTATAATTCTAATAATTAATTTATTAATTTTTATAAATAATTTATTAAATGTGATAAACATCCATATTACAAATGTCTTAATAATCTATTAATCATAATAAATTTTACGTTACAAATATTTAAATTTCATACTATTTGAACTACTTATATAAATCTTTTATCATTATTTCTTTAAATAACATCAAATTTAATACAAAAAATTATTTTTGCACTTCACAACATCTCAAATTAGTTTAACATAATAAAAATTAGTTATAATTAATATTATTTTAAGTCTTATTATTTAATTTAGTTGGACTTGAATCATTAAAAAAATTTAAGTGTGTAGTATTATGCTACTTATTTTAACTAATTTCGAATTCGTTATCGCCACACATTGTACCAGAATATATTAATACACTAGTTATAGTAAAAACAATATCATTAATGAAAACAACATCAAAGTGAAAATAAATAAATAAATAAATAAAAATGTATGATTATTAGAAGGGGGAAGACAAAGGCAAAGCATAAAGTTGAAAAAAACCGCAGAATGTGCTTTTCTCTGCTCATCAAATTATCCTTTTCCTCTCTTCCTTCACCGCTTTTCTTCCTTTCTTCTTCTTCTTCTTCTTCCAAACATTCTCTCTCTAATCACACTTTCTTATTCTAATCCCTATTCTTAACCTCTTACTTCTCCATTATCATCGATCAAAATTCAGCGTAAACTTGTTCGTTTGTTAGTTAGTTAGTTATGGAGCTTGTAACTGCAAGCGATCTTTTTGTAACTGATTCCTTAGCGCTGCTTCTCTCTCTTCTTGTTGCCAAGCTTGTTTCCATGGCCATGGCTTCTGATCCTAACACTCGCAATTCACATCATCAACAACAACAAGAAACCCTTGTGACTCTGCAGCAGGAACGGTTAACGGTTCGCAAGCCTCATAGTGAGAGAAAGGTGGAGTTTCTGAGTCCAATTCAGATTTCGACGAATGTCGAAACAGCTCGGAACAGGGAAGAAGAGTCTAAGATTGAAAGTGAGTCCAGAGTTGTTGATTTTGACGTTGAAGCCTTATAAACCATTGCTGAGTTGAGCGAGGAACACGTGGCGTTGGCGGAGGCGGCAGAAGTAGAAGAAGGAGAGGTCATTGAGACCAATGGAGACAGTGAAGAATTTGATCCTCGTGAAGCAGTTGAGGATTCTATGGAACAGAGGAAAACAGAACCAGTGGAGGATTTTGAAGAACAGAAAGAAACAGAACCTGTGAAAGATTCTGAAGAGCAAATAGAAACAGAGGATTGTGAGGAGCAGAGAGAAGAAGAATGCTTGCAAGTTTGTGAAGAACAGAGAGAAACAGAGTGTTGTGAAGAACAGAAAGATTGTTCCGAAGATTGTGAGATTATGCAGCAGTGATGTGTGACTAGAGAATTAGAGAATAGAGAATCAAAGAGTAGAGAGAAAATGTAATTGATTCTTGTTATCACTTTTAGTAACCAAGAGTGTTATATATATAGATACATCAGAGGGTTATATTACAAGAACTAAGTTCAAGAAAGGTGAGGCCCTAACTACTCCTTGATTGCATCAGTTTTAGGCCCTATATTATTGGTACTCTTCACAAAGATTGTGAAGAACAGAGGAAAACAGAGGGAATCACGGTCGAACCGTTCGATGATGATGATGGTTGGGAAGGGATTGAAAGGAGTGAATTGGAGAAGGAGTTCATATCGGCTTCCGAATTCGTGGTTGGTGGAGGTGGTAATGGTTTAGGAAGGGATGTGCTAATGGAGTTGTATGGTCTTCACAAAGTTGCAACAGAGGGTCCTTGTCATGAACCTCAACCAATGCCTCTCAAGCTCAATGCACGTGCAAAGTGGTATCAATTTTAATTTAATAAAATACTTTCTCCCCAACTATTGCGCTTGTTTGGAATGTACGAGTGTTTGGTTGGTTTGTTAGTTAGATTTGCCTAACTTGCATTGCCTTGCTTTTTTTGGTTACTCCATGTGGGATGATTTTGTTTTGCTTTTAATTAGAATTGCATTTGCAAAGTGTATACTGTCCTTCTCTAAAATGGATCATTTCATAAATGTGTTGGCTTTATTTAGATGGGGATCTAAGCAATTTTTAGAAGTTTACATGACACCTTCATCCACTATTATTTTTGAATAAGCGCATTAGCACTTGATTCAAGAAGTGACATAATAAGGTTATAGGTTGGAATCCGTGGGTGAGGTTAGAAAATGTTATTGGCTTAATCATAGCTGCTTAACTTAGTAGAATGTCCCCCTTAAAATTTCTTTAGGTACAATCTCCTTTAGCCTTTTAAGGGTTAAGTAGTGCTGTTGTAAGAAAGTAATCAACTGGGGGAGTGAACCAAAATTGGGCAATTTATAAGGGAATATCTAAAAGTGACTCCTAGATTATACAAGAGAAAATAAAGTTGTTTCACAGGATTTGGCTCGTTCGAGAATAAAGTGCAGCTCCTGAACCCCAGTTTTAGATTATATGAGTAGTTATGAATGTAGTTTTTTTTTTTTATCTTATTAAATCAGAAAACTCTTGATTTTCTCATCCATGATTCAAATAGTATAATTTATCTCTAGAGCACACCATGAATTTAGCGGAGCCAAATCCATGTTTAGAGCACTCAAGCCGGGCGAATGAACATAAACTGAACACGTAAAAGGCCGTGCTGTACAAGTTACACGGCGTAGCTTGATTGCTAGTTATAATAACAGGGTTGAGAGCTGCTTTGTATGAGTAATCGAAAGTAGTGATTACATTGTGCAAGGAATGCTTGGCAAAAGCTGGGAAACATGACTCCGGATGCTGCAATGGAGAAGTATATCAGCGTTCTTTCGGATAAAGCTATCAGGTGGATCAAAGATACTTCGGATGTGAGTTTGTGACTTTGTGCTGTTAAAGCAAATTTTTCTTAAGAGTTATCTTTAGTGAAGTGACATCATGAACAATAGAGAACTTGATGCTAACTATTTATAACAGGGAACGATTGAACTTGAACCAAAAGGGTCAGAGGTTTTTTGAGTTTGATGTTCCTGAATCGAGCACATCTTTGTCTCATCCACAAATGACCATAAATGAAAGGTACTCAATAGTATACAGTCCATTTATACAGTGTCAACAAAAGATGCTTAATTTCTAAATACTTTGGTTATCACACTAACATCCAATCAAGTGGTGCCACCTAAACAAAAATGGTTTCTTTTGAGGTAGCAGAAGTCAGATGTTTTTGTCTATATGGTTGCATTCGATTGGATTTCATACCAATGTAGAAGAGTTTTTTAAAGAAGTCTTGAAATGAAAAAGGAAAAAGAAAGCTCAAATTGATCCTCGAAAGATATGAGATGTCAAATTAGTTCTACACTTTCGGATTGAGTTAGTCCTTCTTTGATAAAATAACCATCAATTTACGATCAAAATCATGTTCGGTTATAAGTTGGAGAAAGAGAACTAGATGTTTATTGTAAACATTGATGAACTAAATTGATGGCCAAATCTTAGGAGGACTATATTACTATTGTCTATACCTCTAATTAGAGTATGTGTTATTACAGGGAACTTGAACAAGAATCTGGTGCCCAAGATCATAGCATACCTGCAGACACAGAGAAGAACAATGTAAGTTTGTAAAATCATTAGATATTAACTTATTTCGAAAGATATTATTTAATGATTGAATCCTAATTAAGATCCCTGGTGTTGTTGTTCAGTCTTAATAAGTAGCTAAGCTAAGAGATTGCACTATAGAAAAGCATGCTATGAAATTGTTATAAAGAACTTTAACATTGGGAAACATATCATTAAATCTTGTAAATTTGGGATTGTTCTCTAGAGCAATCATTCTACCTTTGTTTGATTTAGTTATATCAGTTTCCAACTCTTCTAACATTCCTTGATATGAAATTATGTGACACTCGGTATCTTTGTATTTTATAAAATGTATTTTATAAACATAACCTTGGGAAAAATCAAAGTTATCCAATGAAAATTTATATCTATTGGACTACTAACGCTCTCAATCTTCATAACTAAATTAAAAACATCAACATAAGACAAAGCAGTTATGTCTGCATTTGAAAATAAATTTGATGTTCCTGTTTAAGAATTTTCCATTCTATATCAATCATCTTTTTGCCTGATTTCATGCATGGATTTATTTTAGCAACTAGAATTCTTAAGTATATATACAAGCTAGCTTAGCATGGAAATTTTCAGGTTAAGAAATGATGGCACCTTTCTGCTCAAATCTCATGCCACATGGCATTTTCCAACATTTATCTCTGCAACACGAAGACTGATTCCAAGATTGGAAGTTTGTTTTGAAGTGATGCAAGATTCTTGGGGTGTTTGCTTTCTCATTTGTTCGTTAAGGCGTGTGCTGAAAATGAAGTATTGTTATATTGGAAGTGTTAATACACATTGTAAATAAATAAATGCATGTATATATGAATTAGTAGTATATACTATATCATCTCTGTGCTGTGGCAATTACACGTAAATAGTATGCTTCTTATTGCAACAACTAAGGTTGTCCAATTCAGTTTAATTTAATTAAGGTGCCTATTCCTATTCTACCTTTATTTCAAATTTTCATTAATTAATGTGAAATATCCAGCTTCAAAACAAGTGTTACATTTATTTTTATGATTTTCAATTTTTATGTGAAATAAAAATTACCAAAATAAGATAAAATTAATCCTATCAAATACTATTGTAATATTACTAGCGATCTTGGTACAAAATGTGCCAAATTCTGATGTATGTTTTTTTTTTCTTGCAATATGTATTGTGATACATTTTGTCGACATGTTCAAATTTCAAGATATTTATATTGAAGTGATTAACTGCCGTCTCAATGAATTTTTTTTAATTAAAATTGTTTATTGAATGTCATTTGTTAGGGTTGTCTTAAATGTTATTTTTAGGATTGCATATATATAAAAGGTTATTCTATTTTTTTATTTCTCACGATGTGAAATAATTTTTTTATAATAAGATAATTTTCATAGATTTATCTTGTTTAATTTTATCAAAAAAGGTAGTATACATGGATGAAATTGAAGGAATATAAACTAGGATTGTTATTTTCTGTTATATAAAATGAGATGTTTAACTACTCTCAACTTGAAATCATGAGTCTGCAATTAGGTACACTATTCGGCAGAAGTGTATAGAATAGTGGCTTATATACATGAGGACGGGTCTGGGTGTTGTTTGGTGTTAGTAAAAAAAAAAAAAGGAGTGCTACACGTACAAGTCATTTGGTTTACAAGTCATTATACAAGTTGAGACTTAACAAAAAGCACGCTAACCCATATACGATTTCCATGGCGTGCTCCTCCTTCTCCTCCTCCTACTCTTCATTCTTCTTCTTCTTCTCATTTTTCTTCTACTCTTCTTCTTCTTCCTCCATAAAAACGAGTTTCTTGCCAAATTTGATCTCCTTCGTGCGTTCTCTCTTTGTCTTTTCATTCGTTGTTTTATCTGCGTTTATCACTGGTATTCTTGCTTCGTTTTTTTTTAGATTTTCATGGTTTCTGAAATCAAGTTTTGAAATCGTTTTGAAGATAATGGAATTTCAGAAATACACCCAAATGATTACAGAAATACACCCAAACGGTTACAGAAATACACCCAAAAGATTTAAGAAATACACCCAAAATTCGTTGAAGTACACCTTATGCATAATTCAGAACTCTTTCTCTTTCTCCTCATTTTCTGCTGCTTCTTCTTCTTCAAAATCGAGAATAACAAAGAAAGAAAACAGAGAGAAAAGCACGTAAATGAAGAAGGAGAAAGAGAATGCAAGAAACGAAAGAAAAGAAGAAAAAGAAGAGGAAGAGGAAGAAGAATGTGCAACAAGAAGAAGAAGAAGAAGGTGCAGAAGATGAGGAGGAAGAAGATAAAAACGTGCAGTTAAGAAGAACGAAGAGAAACACGACGATGAAGATGAAACACTTCAAAAACAAAGAAGAAGAAGAAGCACGGAAAAAGAAGAAGAAGGAGAAGAAAAAGAGGAGGCATGGAAAAAGAAAAAAAAAAGAAATAAATGACTTGTATGACTTGTATGTGAAAACACTTGTATGTGGAGAATTTTTCAAAAAGAAATTGTCATTAGAAGGTGTTAAAGAGGAGATAATGCACTTGATGTAAAAAGCCTCAATTATTATGAGTGTTAATTTCTGCAGAAAGGTGAGGTATGAATATTTGGTTTGCTACTTATTATTGAAAGTCTATGAACCTTTTGGAAAGTGAAAGTCTAACTATGTTGATGTCTCAAGAGTGAACATTTAGTTGTACTCTTTTTGAGTATTTTTATAATCTTCTAGGCCTTACTTTATTGTTGATAAGGATTTTTTGTGTTTGATTTTGACTTGATTGATTTTAATTGATTATTTATCGTTGACGGCAATACTGAAAAGGATTTTAATTAATTAAAGATTAGTTTTTGTACGTTTCATTTTTTTTGGGTCTAACTCAATAATCGAAAAAAATACTGATATAATCAAGAATGTTTATTGATTAAGGAGGATTTTCAATGTATAAAAGTGTCGTAATGCTTTTTTTTTTAAGTTAGCCTGATTATTTTTGTATATATATTAATTAAAAACAAAAAATACTTTCTTGAAGGAATGAAAATAGAAATGAAGTGAATTATAGGGATGATCAAATGAATGAATATCCATTTTGCGATTCTAATAATAATCTCTAGGACCTAGGGGCATTGATTCTGTCCAAAATTTATTTTATATGAGAATCAGAAAAGTTTAATTTTAATAGGTTGATAGTATAAAGAGTTTATTTGATGATTGAATCAAATTTATGTTTTTAAATATTCTTTTAAGTAATAAATTAAAAAAATTAGTTATTTTTATTGATATTTTTTTTTGTCAACGGTATTCCTCATCTCGACAGGTCAAAAATTAATTCGTCGTAGATCTGAATCCATTGAGGAGTCTGTCGTTGGCCAATAAATTGTTGTATATATAAGGCAGAATTTGAACATCTAATATTTATTTAAGCAGACGAATAAACTGATTATTCGACCAATTTAAGTTGGTTTTATTTTTACTCATATGTTAATACACGATTGGATATTTGTCTTGTGAAAATTAAATTTTAATTGAAATCTGAAATTTTTCGATATATATATAATCTCTAACTGAATGTAATTCATAAATTAGTGGCTTGCGTAGAGATTCCATATTGGCTAGGACATTTAACTAATTTTCTTGAGGGTTCCATATATAGCTTAGAAACCACAAAGCAAAGATCAGATTCCATAATAATCAAGTAGGAATAATCATACGTAATTCTTACATCAAATTATATTGGCTATAATGATTTTCTCTTCTTATTGATTGATGATTCTTTCATTTTCTCATGCAATTTGCACGGTTACATGATTGAAATTGAAACGACACATATATTGGCAATTTTCGAAAAGTGCAATTAGAAATTGAAGTACCATGAGGGAGAAGAAGAATTTTCCAAGCTTTTAAAATGATTAATTATCACCCACGATGAGTGATGTTAACCCTCAACAATTCCAGAATAATGAGAATTGATTGAATTTCTTGTTTAAGAAATGAGATGTTTACATGAATTGTTTTTGTTAAAAACTATATAGAGGTGGTCAAAAAATCTATATATAAATAATGCAGTTGGATTTAGATCCTCTAAATTTTGAATTTGTACTTTAGAAGATAAAGTGTGATTTTCTACCCTTGAATGATTTTTCTCTCATATTTATTCTTGGTCCCACCTATGAAATAAATAGTGAGAGATCACACTTTACTCTCTAAAGTGAAATTCAAAATTTAGAAGATCCAAATCCCATTGTAAATATGATATATTTTTTTTAACAAAGGGAGCTCAACACAATAAAGTGGAGCAGCAAGGATCTAAGCACAATAAAAGAAGACATAAACACAAATAAAAGTATAATCCGTTGTCATCTCCCCGGCATTGCTATCAACAACCAAACGGATCAACTCCACACCATTCCTTATAACTCAAAAATGACATAATCTTTACACCTTCAACACTTGTCTCTGAGCTTTGAAATACTATGTTATTCCGTTCTAACCAAATATTTCAAATAACCGCAAAGAAGCCTATCAGCCATTTCTTTTGCTCCGACTTTTCGCTTGGTACTCCAGTCAAACTCTCAAAGAACTCTTTAACTGTCCCCGGAATGGCCCATGCTCTATCAGCATACGTCAACCAAACACACCACACCTGCCACGTAAACTCACAGGCAAAAAATAAATGATGTACAAATTCTATAGCATTTTTACACAATACACATATATTGTCATTATGATTAATAATGCCAAGTCTACTGAGCCTCTCCTTCGTGTTGACCCTGCCTATTAAAACAAACCATGCAAATAGTTTTCAACTGTTGGAGGAACCAAGCCTCTCCAAATCGAACTAGTAAAACTGTAATTTGTGATATCCTCTGAGAGAGTCTATTTCTGCAACACCTGCACAAAAGAATCAGTAGAAAAAATACTTTTTTTTTTTTATCAAATTTCCATACAACTGAGTCCTCTCTATCACTCGATAATCTTACAACCCGTAACCGGTCGTGAAGTTGATTGAGCAACTCTAACTCCCATTGGAGTAGTTCTCTCCTCCACTGGAAGTTTCATACCCACTCTAGCCCATCCTAAAACCCACAGTCCCCTCTTACGAATCCTTGTTAATTTGAAACAGAGAAGAGTTTCAAAAAACTATCTTTCAATGAGCCACCTTGTAATCAAGCATCCTCCCAAAAACGAGTGCTCTTGCCGTTTTCCACCTCCATAGACAAACCACTGATCATCATATCTCTTACCTGTTGCTCCTTAATATTAAGCTGGCAAATGTCTTTCCAAGGGCCCCCTCTTGATGGCAAAGGTTGGTTTGACAACATTACAGTTGGGTCCAACTGATTACAAGAGCATACAACCTTCTTCCACCGCGGGCAGTCCTCCTTTGAGAAACGCCACCACCACTTGAACAGAAGCGACGCATTTCTAATTAAAGCATCACACACCCCCAAGCCACCTAGCTTTTTCGGAGCTTGAACTACCTCCCATTTTACCAGTGGTATACCATTATTCTCATCTTCTTTACTCCACAAGAACCTTCTCTGTAGTCCAATTATCTTTTCTGCAACCGCTCTTGGCATCTTATACAAGCTCAAGTAGTAGACCGACAGGTTATTGAGAATGGATTTTATTAGGACCAACTTACCCGCTTTGTTGAGAGATCTAGCTTTTCATAAGCTCAGCTTGTCTTCCACCTTGTCTATGATTGGTTTCCAGGTCTTCATCAGTCGAGGATTAGCGCCAAGAGAAATTCCTAAGTATCTGACAGGTAATACCGCCTCGGCACATCCCAACAAAATTGACTGGAATCAGGCTCGAGTTATCAAAATTGATACTCAGACCAGACATTAGCTCAAAACAACGTAGGAGCCTCTTATAATTCACTAGCGTCTCTGTTTTCTACGGACAGAATAAGATTGTGTCATCCATAAATTGGAGATGCGACAATTCTATATTGTCCCTTCCCACCAGCAGTGGAGAAATTTGTCCATTCCTTACCGCCTCCCCCACCATCCTGTGCAGAACGTCAACAACAAGAACAAACGGGAAAGGGGAGAGAGGGTCTCCTTGTCTGAGCCCTCTCTCCATCTTGAACGGCTTGGATAGTGACCCATGATCAACACCGACATAGACGCTATAGTCATACATTCCTTCACCCAAGTCCTCCATCTAACACCAAAGCCCATCTTCTGTAGCACTATATCCACAAAGCTCCATCTCACTTTGTCATAGGCTTTCTGAAAATCTAGTTTAACAATTGCCGCCTGCTTCTTTCGCAGCTTCAACTATTGGACTGTCTCACAAGCAATGAGAGCACCATCATGTATTTTGCGGCCCTTTACAAACGCAGTCTGAGTCTCCCCTACTAGGTGTGGCATCACTAACCGCATTCTTCTTACCAGCACTTTGGATATCACCTTATACACATAGCCAACCATACTAATCGGTCTTAGGTCTTTGATTTCCTTGGCCCCCTCAAATTTTGGAGCTAGTGCCACCCAAGTAACATTAGTATCTATTGGTAGCTTCGCATTCGGAAAAAAACCCAACACAGCTGCAGTAAACTCCTGACCAAGCTCACCCCAACATTTCTTTATGAAGTTCATATTATAACCATCACTACCTGGAACTTTACTGGACTCACAATCCCAAACTGCCTCTCGTACTTCCTCAGTTGATGGCATTTCCTCTAGCACTGCTGCCTCTTCGTCATCAATCTGCTTAACCAGCCCATCACGGATCCCAATCAAAGAAGCATACTCCTGCCTATACATTTCTTTATAAAAACCCGTAATCGCAGTCTTTATTCGGGCCTGATTCCGTACCAATCTTCCATTAATCACTAGAGAATCAATTTTGTTGTTCCTCCTTCTCGCCGACGCTAGGTTATGGAAGTACCTAGTGTTTTTATCCATATCTCTAGCATGTTGGGATCGGGACATCTGCTTCCAATGAATCTCTTTTCTGACATACCACTTCGCACAACAAGTCACCAGAGCCTTCCGTCTAGCTTCCATTGTTCCGTCATAACTACCAGCACTAACCATATCATCAATCTTCTTAATCTCTTCCTTAAATTTCTTAATTCTGCTGTCCATGTCCCCAAAATTATCCTTATGTCATCTCCTTAGCGGTACTGTCAAAGCCTTCAGCTTGTTTGTGAACATATCATCTCCCAAGTTCCTCCACTCATCCTTCACCAACTTCAGAAACCCTTTATGTGTAAACCAGGAATCCAAAGTACGAAAAGGTCTCGGACTCGTACAAAGTCTAGAATCTTCTAATATCAATGGGCAATGATCAGATAGGCCTCTTGGTCCTCCTTTCAAACGAGTATCTGGGAATTCCTCAAGCCACTCCAAACTGACCAAGATCCTGTTGATGCGGCTACAAGAACGACCTCGAAACCATGTGAATTTCCGATCAGTTAACGGTAAATCAACTAGCTGTAAATCTTGCACCCATTCCTTAAAATCCTCCGCAGATGCCGGTAAACTAACAGCTCCTTTCCTTTCTTCCAACCTTATTATCTCGTTAAAGTCTTCCATGAAACAAAATGGAACCTGACATAAACCCACAATGTAGCTTAATTCCTCCCATATCACCAGCTTCTCACTCCGAACATGTGCACCATACACCAAGCAGAAAGCACATTTAAAATTATTTTTTGTCAGCAAGCCTTCAACACACAGCCAACTATCCCCTTTATAGCATTTCGATTGTTTAAACAATAAATTATCCCACATTAAAAATAAACCGCCAGAGGCACCAACTGATTCCACAAATTTCTAACCTACCGTATCACAACCCCACAAGCGTGCTACATCAAACTTAGTAACCACCTCCCTCTTAGTTTCAATCAAACCTAGCATATTCAATCTGTACTTCTTCTTCAACTCTTTCACCATACTCAACTTTCCATACTCTCCTAGGCCTTTAATATTCCAGCAACTATAAATCATTTTAAAAAATTTCTACACACCTTGTTATGTTGTTTGGGCCTGCTCCTCCTAGCTTTCTCCTTATGCTTTGCCAACTTTCTTTTTGTTGCGATAGCTTCATTTTGACTTTGCATAATTGCTATAATATCTTCTTCATTGTCATAAAAAACCGCACCTGACTCCACTGCTAACTTCCACGTTTCCTTATTCTCTATTAACTGCCCTTCCTGCGTAACCCTCAGATCAGCATCTGGTTTTGCGTTTTCAATTTCTGTCTCGGATCCAGTACCCTTTGTAACCCGTTAAATCTCATTGTCCTGACCCGCACCTTCTTCTTCACCTTCTATATCTGCCAAAGCTCTCCCCTTTTTCTGACACAGCATGTGTTAATCTTCATGTTTAGCCCGGCCGCTAGCTTCACCAATAAATCCCTCCATTTCCAGTTCATCATCAACACCTCCTGTCGTATTCCGTACCACCGTGCTCGCTACTTCACCGTTGCACAGTACCAAAGCATTGCTTCGTTTCTCCACCTCCCTGCCTGCCCGACGCTCCGCAGCTCTCCTCAACGTATATGGATGCGAGTCACCTGCACCAAGCGTATCCAGGTTCTCTAATATGTTTGCTGAAGGAGTAGTCGCGCTGCTTTGCTCGCAGAGTGCTACCTTGATGGAGTGGACATGCTGCTTCCCAGACCCAGATCCGCTGGAACGCACCTGACCCGGCCCAGGTCGAGCTGATCCGCTGCAACAAGGGCCCTCACTTGATCCGCTGTACCGCACGTGACCCTGTAGAGCGCGCTGTTCATGCGTGTGGATCTCACCCAGCAGTCCCTCAAGCCCACATTCTTCCACAGGCCCGTTAGTTAGATGGCCCAATAGATGGCTAGCTTTGTTGCACATTTTATGGGCCTCCCTCTTTTATACATTCATTTTCGTCTCATCCCCATCATGAACTCGTATCTCTAATTGTTTGGCCCCACTTCCTTTGTCAAAGCACACCTCTATAACAGTCCTCTCAGATTTACATTCTAAACAATCATCAAATCCCCCAAAATAAGCCTTCTCATTAATTTCATTAATTTTGGATGGATCCGTTAACAGCTGCCTCTGCAATGCCATTAAATTATTTTGATTGCATTCATTCAAAAAAATGTCTGTTATGACCATTGTACCCTTATTGTCACCACCGTCATTGGCTCCTGTCCTGATTAGGTTAGCCGCCGGATCCCAAACCACCGCCGTCAACCCCATTCCGCCGACATGTGAGCTAGCGTTTTCACATATCGATTTTAAACTTGCATCTTCCAGAAAGCATTCATCTCTATATATTTCACATCCTATTTCCTTCACAAATACATCGAATCCACTGGTGCCCATCGTGATATGAATCCATTCCTTAATCACGTCAAAGACACATGTATCGATTAACACTCGGCCAGCACTGAAAGATAAAGCAGACTTCATCACATCGTCATACTTGACTACTTCTCCCCATAGGCCGCCGATCATATTAAACATCTCCACTGACCAAACATGTAAAGGCACTCCATGACATTCTAACCAAACTCTTCTAGTCTCACTACGTTCGGATTCCTCCCATCTCTAGACACTGTAAAAGAATTGTAGGAAGCTATTCATTTTGAAGGTAAACGCTTCCTCCGCATTCTTCATAGAATCAAACACTAGTAGGACTTTGTAAGCTCCAAGCTCCCTAACCTCAACAACCTGAGGAAAGTTCTTAACAATGGCTCTCCGTAGTGATTTGAAGTCAATGGCTCTTGTCGTTCCGTCTACTAAACTCCTCAACAGCCAATCAAAATTCTCTTTTGCTACTGGCACTTCAACTTTCTTTGTCCAACCATTTCCTTGGGTGTCCTTTACGTGTGTTACCTTCTTAGTTTCTTCCATTCTTGTAGAGCTTTCACCCTTCTGAAGTTGTCTACTCTCATCTCAGTTCTTGCAAGGTCTCCCTTACGTACCCCGGTGTTCTTGCCTCCCATAGCCCTTCTGTACTTGGCCTCACCTACATAGATAATCTTTCCCCTGATTCTTGTATGATGCATTTCAGTTATGGCCTTCATCGCTCCCCCTTTTGTCGTATATCGTATGAACGCAAACATGTACACAATTCTATTTTTCAGCTTCCGAGCCAAATAGATGTCATTGATTCATCCTGTCCAATGGAATAAGTGAAATAATTCCTTCTTTGAAACATCATTCGGCAGATTGTTAAACGGAGAATGAAACGTTTTCCAAGCGTTGGTACTCTTCTCGATTCCAAATCCTAGGATCTCTTTTCTGTAAATATGATCTACTTAATATGCTAAAACTGAGTTTTCCTCCAACTAATGGAAGTGAGGTGTCCATTTCTTATGAATCCATTTTCCCGCCAAAATGAATGCACGCACTATTTTCTCTTCTAAGTTTATTTTATAAAAATATCTTTATTATAATTATACTAATTTAGAAAAATATCTTTATTATATTTATATAAAATTAATATTTAATACATTATTAAACTACTTATCAATTATCAATCGGAAATAATAATAATAATAATAATAATAATAATAATAATAATAATAATAATAATAATAATAATAATAATAATAATAATAATAATAATAATAATAATAATATGATAATTATATGATAATGGCACTGGTTATTAATAACCAATTTATATTTCTGTGAGTAAATTTATTTTGAAAAAATATCTTTATTATAATTATATTACAATATTACAATTAATATTTAATGAATAATGCATAATTATACTAATTTAAGAAAATATCTTTATTATCTATCTATTCTATTTATTTTTTCTATTATATGAAAATTGAATTTTCACACTTAATGATGAAACTGATGTGGCATGCTCTTGAGGTATTTCCTTATTTATTTCATTTAATTCGTTAAAGCAAATCAATTATAATTAATTAATTAAATCAATTAATTAATTTGATAAGACATTCAAATATCACCATTTATTATAATTTATATGAATTGATTAATTATAATTAATTATATCAATTAATTAATTTAGTGAATTATATTAATTATTTGATTTCATTAGAGTAAATATCAAATTATTTAATAAATAATAAATATGATAACAAAATATATGAATTAATTTAATTAGTTTATTTTTCTCAATACCATCTATTTATACAAGATCAAATATTTTTTATTCATTCGCTCTCTTTTCTCTCTCTCTCCCTCCCTCCCTCTCTTCCTCTCTTTCTCTCTCTCTCGTGCTTAAGGTACAATTTTCATAATTTATTTATTTTTTATTTTTTATCTTTATTTATACATTTTATTTTTTTATTTTTTTAAGATTTTTTTATTTTAATCGCTTATTATTAGGCGCATACTTCCAATCCTACAAAGGCATGGTTACGTAAAATGGTGGTCTCAATTTGATTCATCAATGGCCTATCCAGATAATGTCATAGAATGGTTCAAAACCAATCCACATAGTCAGAAGATTTCAGATCCGGAAATGGCTTCGTTTCTGAATCAGAAAGCTCAAATAGCTGCAGCCCTTGCAGGAGCTCAATCAAAAGAAGAGCTGGAGAGCTTACAAGGAAACTCTCAGGGCTTCTCTCTCTAACTTCTCTCAAGGTTTCTTTTCAGTGACTTTCCAATCCCAGTTTTCAAAAATCTTGAGACCCATAAATTCTGAAATTCATATTTCAGGATTACAAAATAATTCAAACATTTCTCAAGCAGTTTACCAAACCGGTGATGATGATGTTGAAATACAATCTTCTCATCAATATCCAATATACTCTTCTATGAATGATGGTACCCATGAGTAGCACATAATTTGTTATAAATAGAGAAGCTTTACGTAAAAATCTTTACTTTGAGGAGTATGACCTCCCCAGAGAATGGTATTTACGTACTTATACAGCTGCTCAAATCTCATCATTCAAAGAAAAATACTACAATTTTCTAAATGAGGTTAAAATACATATTCCTTTCTTTGAATGGTTCATGCTTATTCCATCAAAAATGATATTGATTACCCTTTCAAAAGTAAACAAACTTCGCTTTCAGCAAATATTATTTCAACTTGGAAAGTCAAAGATGGGAACTTAGTCAGATCTGTGTTTCCCCCAAAAGGAGCTTTTGTTATTTCAAATACGGAAGGACATAACCCTATTATGGCCTCTCCTTTTAAATCAAAAAATATAGATGAAGCTGTCGCCCCAAAAGATATTAAAAATATCATTGAGCAATCAAATTATACCAATAGATTTTTACAATGCTTGGGTGACAACCTTTCATCCTCAGGATCTACTTTTTCTTTGAAAAATATTTCTGAAGCCTCTACTTCTAAAAGTATTGAGAAACCCCTTTTGAAACCTTTCAAAATGAGTAACAGGGCAAAACAGAGTCTTAAAACCTCTATTTTAAAATAACAATCTAGCGATTTAGAAGTCATGCAAAAGATTGACCAACTTTTAAATCGTTTCAATACCGTCCCTGAGACTCCTACAAACTCTAGTGAATCTACATCTCGTATTCAGACCCGCTCATCCAAGGCCATTAATGCCATTGGTCATGATTCCAATGATTCTTCCTCTTGTCAAAGTGACGATTCGGACAAATCATCCCTTAAAGTCAGCCCAATCATGACCAACTCTTTAACAAAATGGAAGGGTCTAACCAAACCCTCTGCATATGGTTATAATCATGTCTCCGCCCCAGATCTAGCTCTCGAAGAAAGAGAACTAGGTTTTGTCAACTTCAACGCCAATAACATCTATGAATGGAATATAGACGGTAAAATAGAATACAACATCATGAGCATGCTTCAACATATGACCATGGTAGGTACAACCTATCAAGCTGCCCATGAGACCTCAGAGGAAGCAATAGCTAATGTTATTGTTTCGGGTTTCTCCGGCCAACTCAAAGGATGGTGGGATAACTACCTTTCTGATGGCCAAAAATAGTCTATCTTTTCAGCCATAAAACTCAATGACCAAAACGAACCCATCATTGGAGATAACGGGGAACCTATCCCTGATGCCGTCAACACCTTAATCTTTACCATAGCAAGCCACTTCATAGGGGATCCATCTCTTTAGAAAGACCGATCTGCTGAGCTGCTTTCCAATCTTCGGTGCAAAACTTTGTCTGACTTTCGATGGTATAAGGACACCTTTCTTACTAGAGTCTATACCAAAGAAGATAGTCAACAACCTTTTTGGAAAGAAAAATTTCTTGCTGGACTCCCCAAATCCCTGGGAGATAAAGTGAGGGACAAAATTCGTAGCTTAACCCCAGACGGGATAATACCCTATGATGAGTTAAGTTATGGTCAACTCATTTCTTTCATCCAAAAGGTTGCTTTGAAGATTTGTCTAGATGATAAAATACAAAGGCAACTTGCTCGTGAGAAAACCCAAAATCGTATTGATTTGGAAACTTTTTGTGAACAATTTGGTCTTCCTGCTTGTCATCCAAGGAAATCTAAAAGACCATCCAATCGAAAAGTTTTTAAACCTAATCCTGAGAAGAATTTTAGAAAAAACAGAAAAGGTTTCCAAAAACCCAAAAATGAGAAAAGTTTTCAAAATAATTTTCAAAAATACCCACATAAAAACCCCATTATTTGCTATACATGTAAAAAACCATGACATGTTAGCAAATATTGTAGGTTAAAAAGAAAGATTAATAATCTGAACCTTGATCCTCAGATTGAAGATCAGATTAACAATCTTTTAATTGAAAGCTCTGATGATGACTCTGGACGAGAATCCTCGGATGATATCAACAATATCCAAGTAGATGATATTGAATTATCCTCAGATTCCGATGTCAAGCAGATTAGTGTCTTATCCAAAGATCAAGACAATATCCAAGTAGATGATATTGAATCATCCTCAGATTCCGATGTCAAGTAGATTAGTGTCTTATCCAAAGATCAAGATCTCTTGTTTGATGCTATAGAGGCTATTGGCGATCCAGAATAAAAGAAAAATTTTCTTTTGAAATTAAAAATATCTTTACAAAAAGAGAAAAAACCCAAAAATTTGGTCCTTAGCAACAAATATGATGTCAAACCTATTTTCAAAAAATTAGAAAAACAAGTTATTCATCCCATAACCATTCAGGACCTCCAGACTGAGGTTAACAGTCTTAAAAGGGAAATCCAGGAAATCAAAAGAAATCAAGACAATCATAAACTCATTCTCTCGCAATTAATACAAGAGGAAGAATCTGGTGATAAAGAACTTGATTCTCTTTTAAACCAGACTGAGTGTTCTAAGAAACAAGAAAATAAAATCTCTAACGACAACGAGGGAAAAGAAATTTTGAGAATAATAAATGTATTCTCTTTTATGAAGCATTGTGTCCATATCTGAATTGTCGTTAAATATTTTGTTTTCAACACCATTGCACTCTTTGACTCAGGTGCAGATTCAAATTGTATTAAGAAAGATTTGATCCCCACAAAGTATTTCGAAAAGTCTACTGAACGCCTTAGCTCAATAACGGGTGAAAGGCTAAGTATCAATTTCAAACTAACCGATATTTTTGCAGAAAAGGGTAATCTCCGAGTTCCCACCGAATTTATCATAGCAAAGAATATCAAAAATAATGTAGTCTTGGGGACACCTTTCATAATCCTTTTGTTTCCTTATTTGGCAGATTTTCCTGGACTAACCTCTTTTGTGGGAGGACAAGTAACTTTCTTTGAGTTCCTAGACTCGCCAAAGTAGAGATCCCTAAACCTAATTGAATCCAAAACCAAACAGATCTGCTTTTTAAAAGAAGAAATCTCTTTCAAAACCCTTGAATCACAGCTTTCTCAACCAAAGATTCAAGATAAGATAAAAAATCTTTCAAATCAAATTGAAAAGTCTATCTGTTCTGATTTGCCTCATGCCTTCTGGAATAGGAAAGAACACATTGTCGATCTTCCCTATGAAAAAGATTTCAAGGAATCAAAAATTCCTACAAAAGCTCGTCCTATTCAGATGAATAAGCAGCTTTTGCAGCATTGTCAAAAAGAAATTAAAGATCTTTTGGATAAAGGATTGATTCGTCCTAGCAAGAGTCCATGGTCCTGTTCTGCGTTTTATGTTAATAAACAAGCTGAAATAGAACGAAGAACTCCTAGACTTGTCATCAATTACAAACCTTTGAACCAAGCTTTGCAATGGATTCGTTATCATATCCCAAACAAAAAGGATTTGCTTAATAGATTAAACTCAGCAAATATTTTTTCAAAATTTGATATGAAATCCGGTTTTTGGCAGATCCAAATTACAGAATCAGACCGATATAAAATAGCATTTACAGTTCTATTTGGTCAATATGAATGGAATGTAATGCCTTTTGGTCTGAAAAATGCCCCATCTGAATTTCAAAAAATTATGAACGATATTTTCAACCCATACTCAAACTTTGCAATCGTTTATATTGATGATGTTTTAATCTTTTCCCAAACTTTACATGAACATTTCAAGCATGTTAAAACTTTTATGTACATCATCCAAAAAATGGTCTTGCTGTCTCTAAGTCAAAAATTGTTCTCTTCCAAATAAAAATCCGTTTTCTTGGTCATATGATTTTCCAAGGAACTATAACCCCAATTGAAAGATCAATTTTGTTTGCAGAAAAGTTTTCAGATCATATCCTTGATAAACCTCAGCTCCAGAGGTTCCTAGGATGTCTCAATTATGTCTCGGATTTCATCCCAAATCTTAACAATCTCATTAAGCCTCTCCATGATAGGCTTAAGAAAAATCCTCCACCATGGACAGACAAACATTCTGATATTATCAGATTTCTTAAAACCAAAGTCCGTAATCTTCCTTGTCTTTACTTACCTGTTCCTCATGCATTCAAGATAGTGGAAACAGATGCATCAGATTTAGGATATGGGGGTATCCTAAAACAAAAATTGCATGATAAAGAATGTATCATTGTATTTACATCCAAATATTGGAATAGTAGTCAACAAAAATATTCCACTGTCAAAAAAAATAAATTTTAGCCATTGTTTTATGCATCACAAAATTTCAATCTGACTTACTCATTAAAAAATTTTTAGTCCGAGTTGACTGTAAATCGGCCAAAGATGTTTTACAAAATGATGTCAAAAATCTTGCATCAAAACAAGTGTTTTCCAGGTGGCAAGCTATATTAAGCATTCTTTATTTTGATATTGAGCACATCAAGAGCAACTCAAACTCTCTCTCTGACTTTCTCACACGTGAATATTTGCATGGAGACAAGCAAAAAGACGATGCCTAAAAAGGCAACTTTAGCCTCAGCAAGAGGCAGAGGCGTTCGCCTAGCCCTACCCGGGCCAATCAGAAGATCTGGGTCCAGCACCCCAACAGGGTCATCTACCCAACAGCCTACTCAACAATCTGGGTCATCTACCCAACAACCCACTTAACAATCCATTGAACCAACAAACAACCAAGCCAAACAAACTAAGGCAGACTATGCCTTCCCAATCGAAACCATCTTGGCCTTACAAGACTAGGGTCTCACTAAACTCAACAAAAAATTTTGGGCTGACATTTGTAGTGAGTCAAATGAAGAAATTGACTTAGCTCAACTGATATCCCAAATGGCCAATCATAAAACAGTCATACAACTAGGAAAAGAAAAGGCTATTGTCCAAACACCCCAAACATCCTCAACCACTACCAAAACACAAAAAGCCCAAACTAATTACATGTCCACAAACAAAACCTCAAACATTATCCATATGGAGCCTAAATTCTGGGATAGCTCATCAAACAAAGCCATCCCAAAGATTTTCCCTACTGGATTTCATTCAGGCCTTTGGCACCCAACAAAATCCGCTAATTTTACGAATTCATCTTAATAGATACTGACTCAGTATCTATTAAACACTACAAGGACAAAACCAATCCTGCATTTATAACCCCTTCAACTATCCAAATCCTCAGAATTTTGTCCCCAAAATAATTTGGGAACAATCTAAACAAAATTCAAAAATTTTCTCAAAATTATGACCCAATATGTTTTAATTATTGGGACTACATGGAAGCCTGGACTAAAGTATTTTGGTTTCAAAATATTTAGTACAGACATTCATGGTTAATCTATTTTAAAAGAAAAACCAATTATATTTTTCCAAATTGGTTCTACCAATGGTGGGACTTCTTTGGGCCAATTCCAGAAATTCTACCCTCACCAACAGATGAAGGGTTTAAACTTTTTCAATCAAAATTTAACAGTCAGGAAACATGTGTTAAAGTAATGTTAAAATTTTTCTCAATATTTTCACTGGCATGGGTATTTTTCTGGCAATACAAATATGCAAAATCAGACCACTGCAAATCACTTCCAATCCTACAAAGGCATGGTTACGTAAAATGGTGGTCTCAATTTGATTCATCAATGGCCTATCTAGATAAGATCAGAGAATGGTTCAAAACCAATCCACATAGTCAGAAGATTTCAGATCCAGAAACAGCTTCGTTTTTGAATCAGAAAGCTCAAATAGCTGCAGCCCTTGTAGGAGCTCAATCAAAATAAAAAAACGCTTAATATAGCTTGCCACCTGGCAAACACTTGTTTTGATGCAAGATTTTTGACATCATTTTGTAAAATATCTTTGGCCGATTTACAGTCAACTCGGACTAAAAATTTTGATTGAGTAAGTCAGATTAAAATTTTGTGATGCATAAAACAATGGCTAAAATTTCTTTTTTGACAGTGGAATATTTTTGTTGAGTACTATTCCAATGTTTGGATGTAAATACAATGATACATTTTTTATCATGCAATTTTTGTTTTAGGATACCCCCATATCCTAAATCTGATGCATCTGTTTCCACTATCTTGAATGCATGAGGAACATGTAAGTAAAGACAAGGAAGATTGTGGACTTTGGTTTTAAGAAATCTGATAATATCAGAATGTTTGTCTGTTCATGGTGGAGGATTTTTCTTAGGCCTATCATGGAGAGACTTAATGAGATTGTTAAGATTTGGGATGAAATCTGAGACATAATTGAGACATCCTAGGAACCTCTGGAGCTGAGGTTTATCAAGGATATAATCTGAAAACTTTTCTGCAAACAAAATTGATCTTTCAATTGGGGTTATAGTTCCTTGAAAAATCATATGACCAAGAAAATGGATTTTTGTTTGGAAGAGAACAATTTTTGACTTAGAGACAGCAAGACGATTTTTTTGGATGATGTACAAAAAAGTTTTAACATGCTTGAAATGTTCATGTAAAGTTTGGAAAAAGATTAAAACATCATCAATATAAACGATTGCAAAGTTTGAGTATGGGTTAAAAATATCGTTCATAATTTTTTGAAATTTAGATGGGGCATTTTTCAGACCAAAAGGCATTACATTCTATTCATATTGACCAAATGGAACTGTAAATACTATTTTATATCGGTCTGATTCTGTGATTTGGATCTTCCAAAAATCGGATTTCATATCAAATTTTGAAAAAATATTTGCTGAGTTTAATCTATTAAGCAAATCCTTTTTGTTTGGGATAGGATAACGAATCAATTGCAAAGCTTGGTTCAAAGGTTTGTAATTGATGACAAGTCTAGGAGTTCATCATTCTATTTCAACTTGTTTATTAACATAAAATGCAGAACAGGACCATGGACTCTTGCTAGGACGAATCAATCCTTTATCCAAAAGATCTTTAATTTCTTTTTGACAATGCTGCAAAAGCTGCTCATTCATCTGAATAGGGTGAGCTTTTGTAGGGATTTTTGATTCCTTGAAATCTTTTTCATAGGGAAGATCAACAATGTGTTCTTTCCTATTCCAGAAGGCATGAGGCAAATCAGAACAGATAGACTTTTCAATTTGATATGAAAGATTTTTTATCTTATCTTGAATCTTTGGTTGAGAAAGCGTTGATTCAAGGGTTTTGAAAGAGATTTCTTCTTTTAAAAAGCAGATCTGTTTGGTTTTGGATTCAATTAGGTTTAGAGATCTCTGCTTTGGCGAGTCTAGGAACTCAAAGAAAGTTATTTGTCCTCCCACAAAAGAGGTTAGTCCAGGAAAATCTGCCAGATAAGGAAACAAAAGGATTATGAAAGGTGTCCCCAAGACTACATCATTTTTTATATTCTTTGCTATGATAAATTCGGTGGGAATTCGGAGATTACCCTTTTCTACAAAAACATCGGTTAGTTTGAAATTGATTCTTAGCCTTTCACCCGTTATTGAGCTAAGGCGTTCAGTAGACTTTTTGAAATATTTTGTGGGGATCAGACCTTCCTTAATACAGTTTGAATATGCACTTGAGTCAAAGAGTGCAATAGTGTTGAAAACAAAATCTTTAACAACAACTCGGATATGGACACGATGCTTTATAAAAGAGAATACATTTATTATTCTCAAAATTTCTTTTCCCTCGTTGTTGTTAGAGATTCTATTTTCTTGTTCCTTAGAACACTTAGTCTGGTTTAAAAGAGAATCAAGTTCTTCATCACCAGATTCTTCCTCTTGTATTAATTACGAGAGAATGAGTTGATGATTGTCTTGATTTCTTTTGATTTCCTGGATTTCCCTTTTAAGATTGTTAACCTCAGTCTGGAGGTCCTGAATGGTTATGGGACGAATAACTTGTTTTTCTAATTTTTTGAAAATGGGTTTGACATCATATTTGTTGCTAAGGACCAAATTTTTGGGTTTTTTCTCCTTTTGTAAAGATCTTTTTAATTTCAAAAGAAAATTTTTCTTTTGTTCTGGATCGCCAATAGCCTCTATAGCATCAAACAAGAGATCTTGATCTTTGGATAAGACACTAATCTGCTTGACATCAGAATCTGGGGATGATTCAATATCATCTACCTGGATATTGTTGATATCATCCGAGGATTCTCGTCCAGAGTCATCATCAGAACTTTCAATTAAAATATTGTTAATCTGATCTTCAATATGAGGATCAAGGTTCAGATTATTAATCTTTCTTTTTAACCTACAATATTTGCTAACATGTCCTGGTTTTTTACATGTATAGCAAATAATAGGATTTTTCTGTGGGTATTTTTGAAAATTATTTTGAAAACTTTTCTCATTTTTGGGGTTTTGGAAACCTTTTCTGTTTTTTCTGAAATTCTTCTCAGGATTAGGTTTAAAAACTTTTCAATTGGATGGTCTTTTAGGTTTTCTTGGATGACAAGCAGGAAGACCAAATTGTTCACAAAAAGTTTCTAGACCAATACGATTTTGGGTTTTCTCATGAGCAAGTTGCCTTTGTATTTTATCATCTTGACAAATCTTCAAAGCAACTTTTTGGATGAAAGAAATGAATTGACCATAACTTAACTCATCATAGGGTATTATCCCGTCTGAGGTTAAGTACGTAAATATCATTATCTGGGGAGGTCATACTCCTCAGAGTAAAGGGTTTTACGTAAAGCTTCTCTATTTATAACAAATTCTGTGCTACTCATGGGTACCATCATTCATAGAAGAGTATGTTGGAGATTGATGAGAAGATTGTATTTCAACATCATCATCATCGGTTTGGTAAACGGCTTGAGAAATGTTTGAATTATTTTGTAATCCCGAAATATGAATTTCAGAATTTATGGGTCTCGAGATTTTTGAAAACTGGGATTGAGAAGTCACTGAAAAAGATCTTCTTGCTGAAGCAAAATCGTTAGATGTTCCTGCTTCAGATCTAGAGGAAAAAGAGTTTCGTCTATCAAAGAAAATCTCTACTTTCCCTGATTCATCCTGTTTTATTTCTCGTAAAGGAGTTTCAACATCGACAATAATAGGAAAGAGTGTACAACAATTTAGAACAACTTCAAATTGAACCTAAAGGAATTGGTTTATCTTTTTCTAAAGAAAGTATATAAATACAATATTTTTCAAAAAAAAAAACTAAACAAAGGTAAATATTATGTTATGCTAAATCAAATTCAAATTAAAATAATTTATATGAAGTTTATTAAATGAAAATTAATTGGAATAAAAGCAGAAATCTTGCTTTAGAAGGTTTGAAGAGTTCGTAAATACGTAATTAAGTATATATATGCATAAAAATTCGAATAATGTTGCAAAAAGGATCAAATTATATTCAAATGAGAAAATCTAAGGTAAGGTATTCTTGTAAAAATAAATAAAGACTAAGTAGTACTTTTAGATAGAAACATGTTGTAACTATATAAAGAAATTATTCATTTTTGTGAGGAAGTATTTATAAAATCAAAGGTTGTGTATTTAGAATTCAGATAATGGTTACAATCAGAATCAAACAGAAAAGGACTAAAATAGAACTATTTTCAAAAGAGATTCCAAGATAAGAGTTGTAGAAGAAAACTACTAGAATTGATACATTTTATCAAAACAAGGTCAGCTTTTATCATTTTTACGAAGAAACACAAAACCAAAGATTATAATCACACAATAGTTGCAGAACACGAAACAGGAGAACTAAATCGCATAATTAGTTTACTACAAATCGCGACTCTTAAGATTTCAAACGATTTAGGAATCAAGGATCATACGTTACACCAAAACTAATTCGAGATCAAATCAACAAATACCAAATTTATGAATAATGTTAAGGTTGAATGTTCCTTAAAGATTCAAGCAACAATTAGGAACATAATCAAGCAAGGATATATATGAATGACAAGATATGGAAGAAAAATATCCAAAACATATTTCAAGAAAAGAATCAAGAACTAGGGATTCCAATATAACTGATAAAAAAAAGATAATGTCAAACACGAATAAAGATTATACGTCGAAATGGAACTAATCTCTAGAACTTAGTTTCTAGCGTTCCCAAAACCCGCAACTCGCATTATCTATGACTCGCATATCACATATGATAACCCATTAATGCTTACATATACATAATTCACTAGTGTTAATCCGGCCAAACTTAATACCAGGAATTATGCAATGCAAGACTAATGGCATTAATCAATAGACCGTCATGTGCATAAAGCTCTAATTCTTGTTATTCAAACAAGACCTACTACATGACAGACTCTCAGAGTATGCAATTGAAGCATAATCAGTCCCTTCCCCAGGCTCTATATGAAAGACCACTCTGATACCATAATGTAACACCCTCACTATCAGAAGTCACGCTTCCGGATGCGCTACTCTGATAACAAGAAGTATAACGACTACTTTACATACTAAATACTTAAATAGGAGCCTGTGACTCGACACTGTATCGCTGATTTCTTTTAAAACCGAAAATAAATACTTTATTTTAAGAAAATACAAGCAGGCATAGATTCATATACAAGACTCCTTACATGATAACTCATAATATAATATACATATAAAACATACAACTCCTATCCCTCTTACAAACTTGTAATAACAAAGACGAGGGAAGAAAATAATCTAATTAATACAACAACATATATAAAACAAACGCAGTATAACTCTCCATAATGCTTTCTCATCTGGTTCCTGAAAAAGTAAAGCTGTAGGGGGGTGAGAACCTAACCACACGGTCTCACCACGGAGTTTCAAAGTTGTCATAAGAAGATATTTAATAAGAAAACTATTTTCAAGCTCAGTGATTATCATAGCCTTATGAATCTTTTAAAAAAAACCAATAGGAAATCATTCAAAAACCTTTTCAAAGAAACAATGTTTAATCTTTCAGAAATCCGAAACCTTTCCTTTCTTATAAGAAAATCTCAATCAGAAACTAACCACGCAATCAAACAACACAATCATTAATTCAGCACCAAAGTTCATTCTCAAATGTAGCACGCCAGGACAAACACAAGCAAGACAGACAAGGAAAGCACAAGTAGGTAGCAGTTACAGCAAATAGTTCAAGTAGCAGTTAAGAACAGTTTAGCAATTAGGCAAACCAAAACAAGTTCAAACCCAAGCAAAGCATACAAATGCATATGATGCATGCCTGTCCTATGGCTGATGAGGCTCATCTGTCGGTTATCCAGCCAACCCGACAAGTCTGAATTATCCTTAGACTGTCCCCCGACGTGCATCTCCAAGAGTCTATGCATAGTTTTTTCTCAAATAATCAATATTGCTCAATGGGGGTAACATTTCCGAGAATTTATATAGTGCCCGGTCACACTTACGTCGTAGGGTCAACAGAGTATCGAGTTTTCAACCTAGTACACGTGGTGGCAAGCCACGACACTTAATCCAGGGAACCTCGTATCTCAGATATTTCAAAATCCATAAGCCATATGAATAATTCAAAGATCATATCTCAATATTCTCAACATCATAATCATTCATCAATCCAAATCTCATTTCCAAATTCATTCAAAAGCCATATTTCAAAGAAATCCTCATCATCCTTCTTTCCATTTCGTTCACTAACAATTCTCAATCCAAAACATAACTTTTCCTTTGATAAATGAAGTAATCTTAAATCATATAATGCTTAAAATTAAACCTTTTAAAATAACTACTTCAAATGAAACTTCTAATTTTATAAAATTTCGGCAGCATCTCCTCTAAAACTCGGATTCTGCCACCCTTTTCGGGTCCCATCCAAACATTTCTCAAACCTTTTCTCAACCATTTCCAAAATTCAACTAGTTCCAATATCAAATTGTTTTCAAAGCGAATCAGTGCCAATAATAAATCTCTTTTTAAAATCAAACCAGCTCAAATACTAAATCATTTATAAAGTCATTTATAAAGTCAGATTAACTCAAAATTAAACCATTTCCAAAATTAATTCAGTTTCATATTCTAAATCATTTCCAAAGCCGATTCGTTTACATTATCAAAAATAGCTTCAAAACCAAGAAAGCCATTTTTCATAATAATCAACTAAATAACCTTTCAAACTAATTTCTTTTCAGCAATCACAAACTACTCAAGCAATCAAGCAATCAGTCATTCAGTCCAGCAAACAACCACATTTATAAGACAATCATAATCACAGACATATGTTTCTCACATTAATATCTATTTATAACAACTCTGTAAGATAAAATGAATTTTAAGAAAACCCCTACCTCGTTTGCAATTCAACTACGTGACAAACTGCATTTTTATTCTTATCCCATAGCAACAACATTAATATCGACCGTCCCCGCAGCAGCCACAGCCTTAGCTCAATCCCAAAACATTAATGTCGTGTAAAACTCAATAATCTATAACAGAACAGCAACTAAAAGAGTTTGGAACATGAAACGACTTACTGGGCTTACGAATAATTGAGAAAACAGAGCAATAGCAGCTCCGATGATGACGCAGCACCTTAATGTTGTATGCAACAGCCATAGAACTCAGCAATCAAGACCCGTAACTCGATCCTATGACACCAAGACCTCAGATCCTCAACTAAATTAAAACAGAAATACTAATTTATAGGTTTTGGGACGCATTTCTTACCCAAACAAGGGCAAACGACTGAACTGAAATAATGGTAACTCCGATGGTGGTTTCGGTGATCACTGCCACGTTCCCAGTGACCCGAACGGCGGTAATGATGGTGCAACAGTTCAGAACAACAAGCAGCGGCGGCAGATTACTGAAATAAACATGCAGTGAAGATAAAGGTTCCCGGAATCCAAAAGAATAGAAGCCAAGCTTAAAACCCTTACCGGCAGTGCTTTTTCCGGCGACGGCAGCGGATCTCGGGCGGCAGAGGTGTTCCCAGCGGCAGAAACGTGACGGCTTCTCCACGGCGGCAGCTCCCTCATGGCGCTTGTCTCTCTCTCTTCTTAAACACTGCGCGACGTGATCGGCGGTCCGGTGGCAGCACGACGGCGGCAGGGACAGGCTAAACGGCAGCAACGTTCCCTTCTCCCTTCCCTTCTTCTGATCGCAACCCCTTTCCTCTTTTTCCCTTTCTTTTTTTTCTTTTGGTTTTTCTTGTGAAGCTACGTTGAGTACTGGAGAGTATTGGGGAAAGCTAGGAGTGTGGCGGTGGAGGGTTGGGTTAGAAGGGGTTAGGGTTTTGTGTGTTTGATTTTAGGATTATGGTTTAATTTGGGACAAATATGAAATTATGAATTTTTAGGTAAATTAAGATTTTGTTAAATTTTAATAAAACTAAGAGATATTGTATTAAATTAACTTCTAAATTAATTCCTTTAAATTATTTTAAAAATATTATTTAATTTTCAATTTGTTAACTTGCTTTTAATTAAGTATGCTAATTTAAAATATAAGGTAATATAATTAATTTTCTTTGTTTATAAAAATTAAAGTATTAAATTCCAAAAATCTAAATTATTTAAAATAATTCATATAAAATTCTTATTATTTTACATTTGCTAAATTTTATAATTTAAATATAGAAAATAATTCAATAATTATAAAATCAGATAAAACCTTAAATTATTTTAAACTCAATTAATCAGAATTTGTTTTAATTATCTTTAATAGAATAATTTTAGGATTAAAATACTTAATGATAAATAAGTCCAAATTAGCTCTTAATAAGATCTTCTAAAATTTCTAGGTCTTACAATATTCATAATATTGAATTACTCTAAATTTTTTATTTTCTATCGTTAGTAGTTAATCGCAAATTAAAAATATTATGTTGAATTGTTGAATAGTCCAAGTTTAACCGGAGTTAGTTTAGTTTATTTGTTTATTAATATAATTTATTGAAAGCATAAATGATAAATAAGACAAGAAAATAATTAGAAAAATAGAATGTTAGTAATTACTTAAAATAAATAATAAAATAAGTTACAGGGTATTACTTTATTTAAATTATTAATAATTAAAGGAATAAAAGGTCAGTAATTATTTTTAAAATAGACATTAAATTTAGTTTTATGGTACTAATTTATTTGAGTTGTTAATAAAATTTTATAATTTTCAGATTTGTATCTACTCAATTTATGTAATTTATTTTATTATTATACTTTAACAAAAAATTGAGACGTGAATTTTTAATTATTTATTTAGAAAGTATAGCGAAATGAGTTATATCAATTAAAATTAATTATCGATAATTGATATCAATTAAATAATTGTATTAATTTGTAAGATGAATAACGTATAATAAATGTTGTGAAATTAATTATAATAAATTAATAATTAATAAATAAAAAACTAAAAGAAACTTTTTTATTGCTTTTTAATGACTATACATTTTTATAATTTCACTTTCTCTTTATTTCTTTATAATTTCACTTTCTCTTTATTTCTTCTTTTTACATTTATTTCTTTTAATTTATTGAACTAAATTAATTACACTAATTATTTGTATTAACTAATTAATTAAGTACTTTTTAATGGGTTATTATAATTGTGTCTTTAGATCATAGGTTAAAAATATTATAAAAAATATTTTATAAAAATTGTTGAAAAATAAATATTTTTAAAATGTGTTCTTAAGACACAAATTAACTAAATTATTTTTCAATTTAATATGTTTGATTCATTCAATTGTATTAATTATAACTAATTAATTATGTAATTTGATTTGATTAGTATAAATATTTCATCATTTAATATTTTATTTGATTCATTAAATTACATTAATTATAACTTCAAATATTTAATTTAATTAGAGTAAATATCAAATTATTTTAAAATTTTTTATTCATTAAACCAAATTAATTATAACTAATTTATTATTTAATTTGATCGAGATAAATATTAAATTATTTCAAAAATAATATATAAAGCAATGAAATAATTGAACTTAATTAATTCAATTTATTATCTTATTATTTTATATATCCCTTTCTCCCTCTCTATTCTGTACTTCAGGTAAAATGTAAATCCCGGTTAAATTACTAGGTAATTAGTCAATAAATTAGTTTTTAATAAGGAAGATTAGAAATGTGAATATTATATCAAATTAGGATAGAACTCATCGAAACGAGAATTTTGACACTAATTTCGAAGAAAATGGTCAAAGATTGGACCGAACGGACCGAACCGGTTAAACCGAACCCAAACCGGGCTGTCAGTCCAGTCAACCGGACCGACACATTAAATGAGCCCGAAAGCCCATTTCTTCTTCATTTCACCTGCAGCAGCGTGAAAGCTCCAGGGAGAAGAAAACACTCCCGAAACTTCTCCGTCCGAGCTCCAATCGCCGCACCGTTTGCGGCCATGTGTTCACTGTGTCGAGTTCTACGTTTCTACTGGAACAATTTCATAGGTAACTTGTTATTTCACCTCAGCCTCTTCTTTTCCCCAATTTTTGAATTATGAATAGAAAGGTTGAATTTCTTTGATTTCTGATGTTTTAGCATCCAATTAGCTTGAGGAAAACGTTCACTCTTGCTTATGTGAAGCTTGGGTAAGGTGAGGATATGATAATTCTATTTTAATTTCATTGAATTTGAGCTTTGATCATTAAATTGGATATATATGTGTTATAAATGTGTATTAGGTTGTGAATAAATATTTGGAGCTTGAAATTGTGAATACTGGAACTTAGAGGAAGCTGATTAGTTGAATTTTGAGGGGCTGCCTTGATTTTGAATAAATAGCTTTGGTCGTTACGTGGAAATCTGCCAAGGTATGGTTTAGGTTTCTTGCATTTAATATATAATATTTTGTAAAAACTTAGGCTAGATGACCATAGGATAAGCTGAATTGTAACGGAATGGTATAATGCTTAGTATACTTGATATCTAAGATGTGGTTTGATTGTGTAGTAAAGATGGTTATTATGTGGACATTTTAATGAGATATGAGTAATGAGATATGGTTAAGTTGATGATTTTATAGATTACATGCATATTGGTTGTAGGCTTGATGGTTTTGTTGTGTGTATATATATATATATATATATATATATATATATATATATATATATATATATATATATATATATATATATATATATATGCAAAACCAAACCACCCCAAATCATTTCCAATCCTACAAAGGCATGGCTATGTCAAATGGTGGTCTCAATTTGATGCCTCAATGGCCTACCCAGAGAAGGTCAGAGAATGGTTCAAATCCAATCCTGAGAGTCAAAAGATTTCAGATCCAGAAACTGCCCTGTTCCTCAATCAAAAAGCCCAAATTGCTGCAACCCTCGCAGGAGCTCAATCGAAAGAAACTCTAACAAAACATCTTCAGCAAATCATGCAGATGATTGAAGGAGACAAAGAACACAAAGATGATCACACTTCCTCAGCAGAATCCTCAAGCAGTTATAACCAGAATGAAGACGACTGCTTTGGAATCGACCTAGGAGAAGATTAGTCTTTAATCTTCAAAAATCCATGTAATAAAAAAAAAATCCATAGTTAACCTGTACTGTAGAAATAGTATCGGTAATGTGCACATGTACTGTAGAAACAGTAGAATCTCCAATTATAAAAGGAAGCCTTGCATTCATTGAGAGGCACCCTTCAGTTTACATATGATAGAGAGAAGTTAGAGAGAGAGACTCTGAGAGTTCCCTTGTAAGCTCTCCAGCTCTTCTTCTTCCCTCTTCTTTTATTTCAATCATTCAATAAAACTTTCAATCAGTTCTTTATTTTCGAGTCTTCATATTTACATTTCTGCAGCTGCATATGTGTGCGGACTACCGCCACATCTAACTTCATACTAACAAGCATATGCGTGCGGACTACCGCCGCATCTAACTTCATATTTACTTTCCTGCTCTTGCATCTATCATACTGCATCCATACTAACCTTGTCCACTCCTTCTTCCCCTTTCCCTCCTTGATCCACATCGGGACATCTGGTATCAGAGCCTGATGGGGAAGTAGGAATATTAATATTATCATTAAACTATCTCTGAGGTTCATGGATCTGGAAACCATTTTTTACTGTTCATGTTCTTATTCTTACTGTTCATGTTCTTATATTTCTTGTATATGTCAAAACAACCACTCTTTAAATCTGGAAGTATAGGCTGTTTAATTTTATCACTTAAAGGAACTGTAGCAGTAAGACCCTTGTTGATGGGCAGTAAAGCTAATTTGATGATGTTCTCGAAAGTGATAAGATCCAAACGTAAGAACTCCTGGTGGCTATGGATTTAGAGATTGCAAAAAAAAAAAAAAAAAAGAGTTAAGACCCCAGATCCAAAAATTTGAGTGATAGTTTAGTGATAATGTTTATGTTCTTTCTGAACCAAAGGAGGGCAATGATATCAGATTTTATGAAAATATGTCTAAACTCTTCCGTTCTCTTTCTAGACGACTTTCTTTTTCTTCTCCATCTTCCTCCTCCACCTCTCCAATCCATTCTTCCTCCAATCCCCTTACTGAGAAAGTGGCTAGGCCTGATGAACTTTCTCCCAAACACAATATCTTTGAAGAAGAAGTTTGCTTCGAAGATATCAATCAAGCCATCGATAACTGGGAGATACCCAAAATCCCCCAAGATGAGCTTTATGTCCCTGACGACAACAAAAGAAAATCAGACTATATCATCAAAACCGCTGAAAATAATATTCCTCTGGGACCAGATTCCGGTGAGGAATTCCATCTCTTAACCAAAGCATCTGTCAGAGAATATGCCCGTCACTACAGATATCTTCACATAGGGTGTGTCCAAGTTGCCGTCAAACCTCTCATCCGAGAAGGCTTGAATGCTTCCATCCTCATGTGTCTTCGAGATATTAGACACAATGATTTCCAAGACTCCCTTATTGGAACAGTTGAAACAAGTCTTGGACATGGTCCAGTTTATTTCAACTATTTTCCTAACAAAACGGTCAGCTTGTTAGACACTAACATCCTTGACTCCCTCTTCCTGAACATCCGAATTCATGGTCTTAACATGAAGGAAGGATCCATTCCGGCCGCTTTAATCTATAGGATTCAATACAAGGTTATGAATACTTGTAATTCTAGGGTCCTTCTTAAATCCCAAGATTGTGAAACTACTTTGTTTGTCACTGACATGACAAAGGCAAATGTCATGATTCCAAGGCTCATAAGGTGGGATAAAATTGATCTCCCCCAGTCATGGTCTATTGACAGAGCTATCCCTACACAACCTAGACAAGCACCTCTCTTGCGAGAAATAAAACAGGATGAATCAGGGAAAGTAGAAATTTTCTTCGACAGACGAAATTCTTTTTCCTCTAGGTCTGAAGCAGGGACATCTAATGATTTTGCTTCAGCAAGAAGGTCTTTTTCCGTAACTTCTCAATCTCAGTTTTCAAAATTCTCAAGACCTGTACACTCTGAAATCAATATTTCTGGATTACAAAATAATTCAAACATTTCTCAAGCAGTTTATCAAACCGATGATAAGCATTCAGATGATGATGTTGAGATAGAATCTTCCATTCAATCTCCAACATACTCATCTATGTAGGGTGCTCAATATTCTTCAGTAAATAATTCCCAATGAGTAGCACAGAATTTATCATAGACAGAGAAGCTTTACGTAAAAATCTCGATTCTGAGGAATATGACCTCCACAGAAAGTGGTATTTACGTACGCATACAGCTACTCAAATTGCATTATTCAAAGAAAAATATTACAATTTTCTAAAAGAAGTTAAGATGCATATTCCCTTCTTTGAATGGTTTCATGCTTATTCCATCAAAAAATAATCTTGTTTATCCTTTTAAGAACAAAGAAAACTTGCTTACAGCAAATGTTATTTCAACTTGGAAGGTTAAAGATGGAAATTTAGTTAGATCTGAGTTTCCTCCAAAAGAACCCTTCAGTTTACATATGATAGAGAGAAGTTAGAGAGAGAGACTCTGAAAGTTCCCTTGTAAGCTCTCCAGCTCTTCTTCTTCCCTCTTCTTTTATTTCAATCATTCAATAAAACTTTCAATCAGTTCTTTATTTTCGAGTCTTCATATTTACATTTCTGCAGCTGCATATGTGTGCGGACTACCGCCACATCTAACTTCATACTAACAAGCATATGCGTGCGGACTACCGCCGCATCTAACTTCATATTTACTTTCCTGCTCTTGCATCTATCATACTGCATCCATACTAACCTTGTCCACTCCTTCTTCCCCTTTCCCTCCTTGATCCACATCGGGACATCTGCGTGTGAGAAAGTCAGGGAGAGAGTTTGAGTTGCCCTTGATGTGCTCAATATCAAAATCAAAGACGCTTAAAATAGCTTGCCACCTGGCAAAAACTTGTTTTGATGCAAGATTTTTAACATCATTTTGTAAAACATCTTTAGCCGATTTACAATCAACTCGGACTAAAAATTTTTGATTGAGTAAATCAGATTGAAATTTTGTGATGCATAAAACAATGGCTAAAATTTCTTTTTTGATAGTGGAATATTTTTGTTGAGTACTATTCCAATGTTTGGATGTAAATGCAATGATACATTCTTTATCATGCAATTTTTGTTTTAGGATACCGCCATATCCTAAATCTGATGCATCTGTTTTCACTATTTTGAATGCATGAGGAATAGGTAAGTAAAGACAAGGAAGATTGCGGACTTTGGTTTTAAGGAACCTGATAATATCAGAATATTTTTCTGTCCAAGGTGGAGGATTTTTCTTAAGCCTATCATGAAGAGGCTTAATGAGGTTGTTAAGATTTGGGATGAATTCTGAAACATAATTGAGGCATCCAAGGAACCTCTGCAACTGAGGTTTATCAAGGATATAATCTGAAAACTTTTCTGATATATATATATATATATATATATATATATATATATATATAGTGGTTGATGAATGGTTGAGTTTTATTATTAGTTTGGTTGTGAGACTTGGCTTGTATATATACAATTGTTGATGGTGGTTTTGGCTTGTGTATATGTGATAATTGTGGGTGTGAAGTATGATGTTTATGGTGGATATGGTGTTGAGGAAATAGGATTTGTTGATGTTAGTATGTGCAGGTGAATGTAATGAGAGCATGAGAATTGTTTGAATGAGAAAAGAGGTTTTGCAAGTTTTTTACAAAAAGTTGGTTTTGGCCAAAATTCGGCGAGGTATAACTTGGCTTCTGGACCCTCAATTTGCTTCCAACTTATTTTAAAATGAAAATTAGATTCATGAAGTTTATGCCGTTCAAAGAATGGAAGGAAAACGATTTAAAATGATTGAATTATGCTCGTCGGAAGTTTGGGTGACAAATATGTGGTGATGCAGTTGAAAATTGTAAGGTTACAGCTCTTTGGTGTAACTGATGTTGTTTTTTTTTAAAGAAATACGCCCACGCGTACGCGTGGAATGGAAATTTTGGTTTCATGACGAGAGTAGCCCTGTGCGTACGCGTGACATGAAGATTTCACCTACGCGTACGCATGACGAGGGACGCGCGCGCGAGCTGCATTTTTACAATCCCACGCGTACGCGTGGCACCTTTTCCAGCAAACATGATTTTAAGGTTTTTAAAACCTATTTCAAATTACTAAACCTCTATTTCCATTCCATTGGTCATAAATAATAGTGTTAAACTTGATAATTAGATGAAGCTAGGAAATGAGGATAACTTGAAGGTGAAGTAAAGTTGAAAAGTGATGAATTGATTATGAGATGTTATGGATAAGTCATATATGATGCTTGACTGGATATTCTGATGAAAGATTATGTATGAAATTTGGCTTGAATGATTTAATGATCTGAGATACGAGGTTCCCTGGATTAAGTGACGTGGCTTGCCACCACGTGTACCAGGTAGAAAACTTGATTCTCTGTTGACCTTACGACGTAAGTGTGACCAGGCACTATATAAATTCCCAGGAATGTAACCCCCATTGAGCAATATTGATTATTTGAGAAAAAACTATGCATAGACTCTTGGGGATGCACGTCGGGGGACAGTCTAAGTATTTTCAGACTTGTCGGGTTGGCTGGATAACCGACAGATGAGCCTCATCAGCCATAGGACAGGCATGCATCATATGCATATTGCTTGAATTACTTGCTTGTGCTTTAATTGGATGTGCCTAAATGTACTTGCCATGTTAAATGTGTATTTGTTACCTGCAGTATTTGTAACCTTCTTGTGCTTGCCTTTATCTGTTTATCTGTCTGTGAAATGCATGATGGAGTTGGAGGTATGGAGGAATGGCAGTATGGGATTTAGATTTAAGGTTAAGTTAAGTTAGGTTTAAATATTCTTAGAAAACCACCTTTTATGGCTCCTGTTTAATACTTTAAGCTCTATAATCTGAGTGTCGGCGTTCTGGGATTGCCTCTGCCATTCCCAGGACCTTATATATTATGTGTGTGGCACCTTTACCATACTGAGAACCTCTGGTTCTCATTCCATACTATGTTGTTGTTTTTCAGATACAGGTCGAGAGGCATCTCGTTAGGCGTCTGGACTCTTGAAGCGGAGTGGTTACTGGGTAGTTTTGTTGTACAGTGATGTATATATATGTACTTAGCTTTTTCTCTGCATAACTTGTTCCTTTTGATTCTCTCAGAGGTTTATGGAGAGGCAGGATTGTGTATATGTACTTTTGGGTTTTGGATATGTATGTATATATGTGTAAATATTCTCCGGCTAGTCCTGACTTCGCAGGCTGAGTTAGGAACTTGTTATTTTCTATCTTTGGCACTCTATTCCTACTTCTCTTATCTTATGTTTAATAGTTATGGTTTTCTTAGCACGCAAGTTAACTCGTTCCTTGAGCGTTGCGCTTTTATTTCGTGATTTTTGTTTCCTCTATTCTTCAATGCTCCTAGCATATTGTAATTCCTCTACTATTATATGTACTCATTTTATTTTAGAGGTCGTAATACCACACCATCTCTGTTTTACGACTTAAGCGTAAAGTTTAGTGTGGTAGGGTGTTACATTATGGTATCAGAGTAGTTCGTTCCTATAGAGCTTGAAAAACAGACTGATTGTACTTCTGTGCATTCTCTGTATATGTATTTATGTGCTATTAGGATATCTAACTGATATATATGGCATAAACGTTTGTGAGCATGCATTTGGAGCTTAAAGCATTAGACCTGCGATATTGAGACTGACAACTTAATATCACTTTTTTGGTGTGTATAGGGACCAGATGTCAACTCGCGAACGTGGTCGCGGGCGAGTTGGAGATAGGATTGGCACCATTACTCCTGCCCCCACAGGGACTGATCTAGTAGATTTTATGGCTACCCTGGAAAATATGGCTGCAGCTATGCAGGGGACAGCCGAGATACTGGGAAATCAGATAAATCAGGGTAATCATGGGAATAATAATGATGAGGATGGTCCAATGACACTTGCTACATTTCTGAAAGTACACCCTCTGACTTTTAGGGGAACCTCAAATCCCACTAATGCAGATAATTGGATTCAGGTTATGGAAAGGGCGTTGCAGGCTCAGCAGGTTCCTGAGGAGTAATGGGTTGAATTTGGAACTTATCAGTTGCAAGGTGAAGCTCAATCTTGGTGGCAGGGAACACGACGTATCCTGCAGCCCGATGGTGCTGCGATTCCTTGGGAGGTTTTCCGGACAGAGTTCTATAAGAAATACTTTCCTAATTCAGCCAGAAATGCCAATGAACTTGAATTAATGCAGTTAAAATAGGGACAGATGACTGTTACTGAGTATACTAGCAGGTTTGAGGAGTTATGTCATTTTTCTCGTATCTAACAAGGTGCGGCTGAAGATTTCGCTTAATGGAAGTGTATTAAGTATGAAGGAGGTATTCGGAGCGATATTCTGAGCTTCGTTGCCCCAATAGAGATCAGGATATTTTTGAATTGGTGAATAAGAGTAGGGTGGCTGAGGATTGTGTGAGGAAGGCGGCAGCAGAGAAAGGAAGTTTGATGGTGCCTTTTCAGAGGCCTTCAGGGAGGAATGTTGTTCCGAGAGGTAGGAATTTCAAGCATGGAGGCTTTGTTCCATAGCAGACTCAGGGTCAAGGTAATTACAGAAGGCCGAATACTAATGTCAATCAGGGAAAAAGGTTTGGGAAGCAGCCACAGCAGGATCTGAATTGTCAGAAGTGCAGAAGTATCATCCTGGAGTTCCATGCAGATTAGGACTTGGGGTATGCTATTCCTGTGGACAGCGCGGGCATATGGCCACTAATTGCCCGGAGAAGAAGAAGTATGAGACTGGTAGGGTGCAGCAGCCGGGGAGAGTATACACCACTTCTACAGAAGGTGCTGAGGGATCTGAGGCACTTATTAGAGGTAATTGTGAAATGGCTGGTAAAATCTTAAATGCTTTATTTGACTTAGGAGCAACTCATTCATTTATTGCATTTGAAAATGGCAATGAGTTAGGATTGAGAATGGTGGTTTTAGGTTATGATTTGAAAGTATATAATGCTACTCATGAAGCTATGGTGACTAGGATAGGATGTCCACAAGTTCCCTTTCGAGTGCAATAGCGTGAATTTGTGCATGATTTGATTTGTTTTCCTATGATTGGTCTTGATCTCATCTTGGGATTAGATTGGTTATCTAAGAATCATGTTTTGCTTGATTATTCTGAGAAGTCAGTACAGTTTATGCCGGAAGGGTCAGAAGCACCGGTTGTGGTGAATAGCTACTATTTAAACTCTATGATAGTAAACTGTTCTAGAACTGAATGTTAGGGTATTATGTTATTAACTATGGGAGTATCAGGTGATGATCAGAGTTTAGAACAGATTCTGGTTGTATGTAAATTTCCAGATGTATTTCCGGATGATATCAATGAATTTCCACCTAACTGGGAGGTTGAATTTGCAATTGAGTTGGTGCCTGGAGCCGGTCCGATTTTGATTACTCCTTACAGGATGTCACCTTTAGAAATGGTTGAACTGAAGGCTCAACGGAAAGATCTGTTGGGTAAGCACTTTATTCGACCAAGTGTTTCTCCGTGGGGAGCGCCAGTGTTACTGGTAAAGAAGAAGGATGGGAGTATGCGGTTGTGTGTTGATTATCGGCAATTGAATAAGATCACTGTAAAGAATAAATATCCTTTGCCTAGAATTGACGACCTAATGGATCAGTTACAGGGTGCCGGTGTGTTTTCTAAGATTGATCTGCGATCCGGATATCATCACATAAGGGTTAGAGACGAAGATATTCCAAAAACTGCTTTCAGAACCCGTTATGGTCATTATGAGTATACAGTGATGTCTTTCAGGTTAATTAATGCCCTGGCAGTATTTATGGATTATATGAACAGAATTTTCCGGCCGTATTTGGACAGGTTTGTTATTGTCTTTATTGACGATATTCTTGTTTACTCTAAGACTGAAGAGGAACATGCTGATCATTTGCGAACTGTGCTGCAAATTCTGAGAGACAGGAAGTTATATGCTAAGTTGTCAAAATGTGAGTTTTGGAAGAGTGAGGTAAAGTTTCTCGGCCACGTGGTGAGTAAGCAAGGAATAGATGTGGATCCTGCTAAGGTGGAAGCAGTGATGAATTGGGAGCGACCAACTTCAGTGATAGAGATCAGGAGTTTCCTAGGTTTGGCGGGGTATTATCGCAGATTCATTAAGGGATTTTCACAGCTCGCCTTACCTTTAACTAAATTGACTAGGAAGGATACGCCTTTTATCTGGACTCCGGAGTGTGAGGAGAGCTTTCAAGGATTGAAGCACAGATTGACTACTGCACCCGTATTGGTATTACCTGAACCAAGTGAACCGTTTGAAGTATACTGTGATGCATCTCTGAAATGTTTGGGGTGCGTTTTGATGTAGCACCAGAATGTTGTAGCATACACTTCACAGTAATTAAGGCCGCATGAGATGAACTATCCGACACATGATTTGGAACTTGCTGCTGTTGTGTTTGCTTTAAAGATCTGGAGGCACTACCTCTATGGCATTAAGTTTCATGTTTTCTCAGACCATAAGAGTTTGAAGTATCTTTTTTAGCAGAAGGAGTTGAATATGCGCCAGAGGAGGTGGATGGAGCTTCTGAAAGATTATGATTTTGAATTGAATTATCATCCAGGAAAAGTGAACGTTGTGGCAGACGTTTTGAGTCGGAAATCTTTATATGCAGCTTGGATGATGCTACAGGAGGAAGAGTTACTGATGGCATTTCAAGGTTTGAATTTGGGAGTTAGAGAAGAATCTGGAATTTTGTGTTTGAGTCAATTGCATATTTCAAGTGATTTTAAACCAGAACTTCTGAAGGCTAATCGAGACAGTGAAGCGTTATGTAAGGTATTACTAGCAATTGAACAGGAAAAATAGTGGAGAGTGTCAGAAGGACATGATGGTTTGTGGAGGTTCAAGAACCGGATTGTTGTGCCAGATATTGGAGACTTGCGACAGAGTATCCTGAAGGAAGCTCATAAGAGTGGATTCTCAATTCATCCAGGGAGTACCAAAATGTATCAGGATCTGAAAGCGATGTTCTGGTGGCCAGGTATGAAGAATGATGTGGCATTTCATGTATCTAAATGTTTAACGTGTCAGAAGGTTAAGATCGAGCATCAGAGACCATCAGGGACCCTTCAGCCTTTGAAGATTCCACAATGAAAATGGGAGAGTATCGCAATGGATTTTGTAATAGGTTTTCCTAGAACCCAATCTAGTTGCAACGCTATTTGGGTAGTTGTAGATCGACTGACAAAATCAGCTCACATTCTTCCTATCCGAATAAGTTGCACAATGGAGGAATTGGCTCGAATGTATATCAAAGAGATTGTCAGGTTACATGGCGTGCATTCTACCATTATATCTGACAGAGATCCTTGTTTTACATCAAGGTTCTGGGGAGCTTTTCAGCGTGCATTTGGGACCCAGTTAAGCTTGAGTACTGCATATCACCCTCAAATAGATGGTCAGTCAGAGAGAACTATTCAGACCTTGGAAGATATGCTAAGAGCTTGTGTTTTGGACCAGCCAGCGAGCTGGGATCGGTATATGCCATTAGTAGAATTTGCTTATAATGATAGCTATCATGCGAGCATCGGAATGGCTCCATATGAGGCTCTGTATGGCAGAAGATGTCAATCTCCGTTGTGTTGGTATGAAACTAGAGAAAGAAGTTTGTTAGGACTTAAGATGATAGCTGAAACCACTGAACAGATAAAGAAGATTCGTAATCGAATGCTTATAGCTCAGAGTCGTCAGAAGAGCTATGCTGATCAAAGGCAAAAGCCTTTGGAGTTTGAAGAAGGAGAACATGTCTTTCTGAAGGTAACACCAACCACTGGAGTGGGAAGAGCTATTAAGACTAAGAAACTAAATCCCCGTTATATTGGACCGTTTTAGATCCTGAAGAGAATTGGGCCAGTGGCTTATAGAATTGCCTTAACACCGTATCTTTTGAATTTGCACGACATGTTTCATGTGTCATGGCTTCGGAAGTATACTCCTGACACGAGTCATGTTGTGAAACCAGAACTAATCCAAGTAAGAGAAGATCTAACACTTCCAGTAATTCCAGTGAGAATTGATGATACTAGTAGTAAACAATTACGCGGAAAGGAAGTATCATTGGTAAAAGTAACTTGGAGTCGAGCTGGTATCAAGGAACATACATGGGAGCTCGAATCAGATATGCGAAAGGACTATCTACATCTCTTTTCAGGTAACTAGATTTGAATTTTGAGGGCAAAATTCTTTGTTAGGTGGGTAGGATGTAAACCCCGGTTAAATTAGTAGGTAATTAGTCAATAAATTAGTTTTTAATAAGAAATATTAGAAATGCAAATAATATATCAAATTAGGATAGAGCTCATCGAAATGAGAATTTTGACACTAATTTCGAAAAAAATGGTCCAAGATTGGACCGAACGGGTCGAACCAGTTGAACTGGGCCCAAGCCGAGCCATCGATCCGGTCCAACCGAACCAACACATTAAATGAGCTCGAAAGCCCCTTTCTTCTTCATTTCACCTGCAGCAGCGTGAAAGCTCCAGGGAGAAGAAAACACTCCCGAACCCCTACGGTAAATTTCCAACTCCCGCAACTTCTCCGTCCGAGCTCCAATCGCCGCACCGTTTGCGGCCACGCGATCACCGCGTTGAGCTCTACGTTTCTACTAGAATAATTTTATAGGTAACCTGTTATTTCGCCTCAGCCTCTTCTTTCCTCCAATTTTTGAATTATGAATAGGAAGGTTGAATTTATTTGATTTTTGATGTTTTAGGATCCAATTAGTTTGAGAAAAATATTTACTCTTGCTTATGTGAAGTTTGGGTAAGGTGAGAATACGATAATTCTATTTTAATTTCATTAAATTTGAGCTTTGAGTATTAAATTGGATATATATGTGTTATAAATGTGTATTAGGTTGTGAATAAATATTTGGAGCTTGAAATTGTGAATACTGGAACTTGGAGGAAGCTGATTAGTTGAATTTTGAGGGAATGCCTTGATTTTGAATAAATAGCTTTGGTCATTACGTAGAAATCTGCCAAGGTATGGTTTAGGTTTCTTGCATTTAATATATAATGTTCTGTGAAAACTTAGGCTAGATGACCATAGGATAAGCTGAATTGCAACGGAATGGTATAATGCTTAGTATACTTGATATCTAAGATGTGGTTTGATTGTGTAGTAAAGATGGTTATTATGTGGACATTTTAATGAGATATGAGTAATGAGATATGGCTAAGTTGATGATTTTATAGATTACATGCATATTGGTTGTAGGCTTATTGGTTGTAGGCTTGATGGTTTTATATATATATATATATATATATATATATATATATATATAGTGGTTGATGAATGGTGTAAGTATAGTTGAGTTTTATTATTAGTTTGGTTGTGAGACTTGGCTTGTATATATACAATTGTTGATGGTGGTTTTGGCTTGTGTATATGTGATAATTGTGGGTGTGAAGTATGATGTTTATGGTGGATATGGTGTTGAGGAAATAGGATTTGTTGATGTTAGTATGTGCAGGTGAATGTAATGAGAGCATGAGAATTGTTTGAATGAGAAAAGAGGTTTTGCAAGTTTTTCTAAAAAGTTGGTTTTGACCAAAATTCAGCGAGGTATAACTTAGCTTCCGGACCCTCAATTTGCTTCTAACTTGTTTTAAAATGAAAATTAGATTCATGAAGTTTATGTTGTTCGAATAACGGAAGAAAAACGATTTAAAATGATTGAGTTATGCTTGTCGGAAGTTTGGGTGGCAAATATGTGGTGATGCAGTTGAAAATTGTAAGGTTGCAGCTCTCTGGTGTAACTGGTGTTTTTTTTTAAAAGAAATACGCCCACGCGTACGCGTGGAATGGAAATTTTGGTTGCACGACGCGAGTAGCCCTGTGCGTACGCGTGATGGACCAGCAAGCATGTCCACGCGTACGCGTGATCCACGCATACGCGTGACATGAAGATTTCACCTACGCGTACGCATGACGAGGGACGCGTGCGCGAGCTGCATTTTTACAATCCCACGCGTACGCGTAAGCCACGCCTATGCGTGGCACCTTTTCCAGCAAACATGATTTTAAGGTTTTTAAAACCTATTTCAAATTACTAAACCTCTATTTCCATTCCATTGGTCATAAATAATAGTGTTAAACCTGATAATTAGATGAAGCTAGGAAATGAGAATAACTTGAAGGTGAAGTAAAGTTGAAAAGTGATGAATTGATTATGAGATGTTATGGATAAGTCATATATGATGCTTGACTGGATATTCTAATGAAAGATTATGTATGAAATTTGGCTTGAATAATTTAATGATCTGAGATATGAGGTTTCCTGGATTAAGTGACGTGGCTTGCCACCACGTGTACCAGGTAGAAAACTCGATACTCTGTTGACCCTACGACGTAAGTGTGATCGGGCAATATATAAATTCCCCGGAATGTAACCCCCCATTGAGTAATATTGATTATTTGAGAAAAAACTATGCATAGACTCTTGGGGATGCACATCGGGAGATAGTCTAAGTATTTTCAGACTTGTCGGGTTGGCTGGATAACCGACAGATGAGCCTCATCAGCCATAGGACAGGCATGCATCATATGCATATTGCTTGAATTACTTGCTTGTGCTTTAATTGGGTGTGCCTAAATGTACTTGCCATGTTAAATGTGTATTTGTTACATGCAGTATTTGTAACCTTCTTGTGCTTGCCTTTATCTGTTTATCTGTCTGTGAAATGCATGATGGAGTTGGAGGTATGTAGGAATGGCAGTATGGGATTTAGATTTAAGGTTAAGTTAAGTTAGGTTTAAATATTCTTAGAAAACCACCTTTTATGGCTCTTGTTTAATACTTTAAGCTCTATAATCTGAGTGTCGGTGTTCTAGGATTGCCTCTGGCATTCTCAGGACCTTATATATTATGTGTGTGGCACCTTTACCATACTGAGAACCTCCGGTTCTTATTTCATACTATGTTGTTATTTTTCAGATGCAGGTCGAGAGGCATCTCGTTATGCGTCTAGACTCTTGAAGCGGAGTGGTTACTGGGTAGTTTTGTTGTACAGTGATGTATATATATGTACTTATCTTTTTCTCCGCATAACTTGTTCCTTTTGATTCTCTTAGAGGTTTATGGAGAGGCAGGATTGTGTATATGTACTTTTGGGTTTTGGATATGTATGTATATATGTGTAAATATTCTCCGGCTAGTCCTGACTTCGCAGGCTGGGTTAGGAGCTTGTTATTTTGTATCTTTGGCACTCTATTCCTACTTCTGTTATCTTATGTTTAATAGTTATGGTTTTCTTAGCACGCAAGTTAACTCGTTCCTTGAGCGTTGCGCTTTTATTTCGTGATTTTTGTTTCTTCTATTCTTCAAGGCTCCTAGCATATTATAATTCTTCTGCTATTATATGTACTCATTTTATTTTAGAAGTCGTAATACCACACCACCTCTATTTTACGACTTAAGCGTAAAGTTTAGTGTGGTAGGGTGTTACATAAAATATTTATAATTTTTTATTTTTATTTTTTTATCTTAATTTTGCTAAAAATTTCTTTGATTTTGTTTTATATTAATTATTTTTTATTTATTTTGATTAATAATTCTTAAGGGTATTATTATTTTATTTAAAGATAATTTAAATTTTTTGTAATATTTTTATAAAAGTTGATTAATAGGTTTTTCTTTAAAATATTTTTTTTGAAATTTTTTTAATAAGATTGTATTTTGATTTTTCTCTTCCATCCTTTGTATTAATTAATTATATTAATCTTCTATTGTAATACATTTTTTATCTACTCCACACATTATCTTTTCTATCTTCTTTTACTTTTTTTAATTGTTATTTTTACTTTATTTTTAATTATTTATTTTACTTTTACTTTTCATATATAGATTTATTATAATTCATCAAAGGTTCTTTTTTAATTTAAGTGATTTTGTAGATTATATTTTATCATTGATACTTTTATTTTGTTTAGTGTGTTTTTTAGTCTGTGTTTAATATTATAATCTATAAATATCTATTTTATTATATAAAAATTAAATTTCTGCACTTAATGATAAATTGTCGTGGCATGTTTCTGATGATGTTTTTTATTTATTTCTTTTAACCCATTAAATTCAATTTATTATAATAAATTAATTATATCAATTAAATGATTTGGTTAATTATTTAAATATCATACAATTTATTATAATTTCTATCAATCAATTAATTATAATTCAAATTGAATGATTATTTTGTTACGAAATTATTATTTCCTAATCTATTCATGGGAAATACATATATTAATTATAATCACAAATTAAGCTATTTTACATTAAATGACTTATATAATGGTCATCTCATTTATTATAATAAATGCTGAATTAAATAAGTCATTATTACTTTTGATTTAGAATTAAATGAGAATAAAACCAAAGATACTATTTTATTTGGCTTTAGGATTCAATGGGTGTCATACTCAGATATAAAGTGACTTCCGAATTTTGGTCTCCAACACATCAAAGTCACATCCGTAACTCTTTTTCCATAAAAGGAATTGCGATTCAACTCTATCAGGAATACAAAAGGTTTTCAAAGAACAAGAGAATGGTTTAAATTTGCACGAATTCTAAATGTTCGAACTTACAATGTTGTTTCAGTTGGTTGTCGTTACGAGAATGACTCTAATCTATACGTGTCTAAGGAGTAGAATAGATTAAATATTATTTAAGTAATTTATTTCTAATATTGGTATTTGATTAAATTAGTTTTAGAAAAATTTAAATTGTTGACTCAATTTATATATTACGACTATTCTTTTTGAATATATTATTTTTATATTTTTTAATATAAATTTTTTTTCTAATTTTTAAGTTTATTTTCTTTCTTGGATATATGTATCACCTTTTTTTCTCATTTTATATTTTAGATTAGAAATGTAATTATTAAAAAAAATGTATTTAAAAAAAAGAAATATTAAAACATCACTATTTAAACTAAAGGAAAGATACGTGAAAAAAAAGGAAAATAAAAAATTAAAACATCACTATTAGAAAAAAGTTGTTAATATGCGTATGAATGGAGTCGGGATTGAGGAATATATGTAGATATAAAAAATAAAAAATTATTGCACAATTGTTGAATAAAAAGTAATCATATATATATATATATATATATATAACGAAATAATTATAACAAAAAAATAATTAATATATGTAATTTAAATATTTTTAATAACCGGTAACATGGAACTTAACAAAATATAATTTATATATTTTTTTTTATGTATATGTATATAATTATTTATTTATATGTATATATATCAAGAAAAACTACTGTAATATTATATATATATATATATATATAGAATTATTTAACAAAATTAATATATACGTATATATAAATAAAAAAATTATTATAATTTTTGGAAATTACACATGAACTATTTTTCCTCCCAAATAAATTTATTATAATTATATTACAATTAGCTCATGAATAATGCATGATTATATTAATTTAAGAAAATATCTTCATTATAATTATATCAAACCAATATTTAATACGTTATTAAATTATTTATCAATCATCGATATTTTTAATCATTCTAATTATATCAATTGATATAGTTCTAATTCTCATTTAAGTGCAATAATTTTATTAGGGTAAAAACGTAAATAAGCCAAGGGAGTTGAGAAATTACGCAAATCCGCCAAACTGAAAATTGCTTCACGAATGAGCCAAAGCACATTACTATATAATTCGAACCAGGTTGGTTCGAATTACAAAAACACATAATTCGAACCAAGGTAGCTCGAATATTGATGAAACAAGTGATGCATGTAATTCGAACCTAGTTGGTTCGAACTAGGATTGAGAGTAATTCGAACTAAGTGAGTTCGAATTACACGGTTGGACACTTCAGCAAGTAATTCGAACCTAGTTGGTTCGAATTAGTCAAAGTTTACCTCGAATAGTAATTCGAACTATGCTGTTAAAAATTAATAATTTATTAAAAAAGTTTATTAAAAAATTTATTAAAAAAATTAATAATTAAAAAATTAAAAAAATATATATTTTATTCCATACAAAATAATTAAAAAATATATTTTATTCTATACAAAATAATTTTAAAAAATAACTTAAAAGATATTATGAGTACTATAAAAGTTTGTAATATTCTATTGATTTAGGTAAATACATGATAAAAATATTTTTCTTTAATTTCTAAATTATTAGTGACTATGTAGAGTATTTCTTTAATGTCCTAAGTCATTAGGACATTACAAATTTTATAGTACTTCTAACATTTTTAAGCCATTTTTTAAATTATTTTGCATAGAATAAAATATTTTTTTGTGGTATAATTTAAATAAATTTATTAAAAAATATTCATGATAATTTTTTAATAAAATTATTTAAATTATATGGTGAGATATTACATGATTCGAATTACGCATGTGGAAGTTCGAACCACTCTGATTCAAATTATATGGTGGCAATTCGAATTCTATACAATACTCTTCTGCCCATTCTTGATAGCTAATGAATATTTTTTAATAAATTTATTTAAATTATATCACAAAAAAAATATTTTATTCTATGCAAAATAATTTAAAAAATGGCTTAAAAAATTTTAGAAGTACTATAAAAATATGTAATGTCCTAATGACTTAGGACATTAAAGAAATACTCTACATAGTCACTAATAATTTAGAAATTAAAAAAAAAATATTTTTATCATGTATTTACCTAAATCATTAGAATATTACAAATTTTTATAGTACTCATAACATCTTTTAAGCCATTTTTTAAAATTATTTTGTATAGAATAAAATATATTTTTAATTATTTTGTATGGAATAAAATATTTTCTTTCATTTCTAAATTAATATTGACTATGTAGAATATTTTATTTAAAATTTGAGTACATTCATGTATTTACCTAAGTTATTAGAACATTACAAATTTTTATAGTACTCCTAATATTTTTTAAGCCATTTTTTTAAAATTGTTTTGCATAGGATAAAATATTATTTGTAGTATAATTAAAAAAATTTATTAAAAAATATATCATGAATTATTAAAAATGGATAGAAAAGTATCGTATGGAATTCGAATTGATAACTCATTAATATTTTAAAAAAGTCTCGTAATTAAATATTTTGTTAGCTTTTTTTAAGCTATGAAATAAAATATATATTTTTTTAATTTTTAAATTATTAATTTTTTTAATAAATTTTTTAATAAATTTTTTTAATAAATTATTAATTTTTTAACAGCATAATTCGAATTACTATTCGAGGCAAACTTTGACTAATTCGAACCAATTAGGTTTGAATTACTTGCTGAAGCGTCCAAACGTGTAATTCGAACTCACCTAGTTCAAATTACTCTCAATTCTAGTTCGAACCAACTAGGTTCGAATTACATGCATCACTTGTTCCATCAATATTCGAGCTACCTTGGTTCGAATTATGTATTTTTGTAATTCGAACCAACCTGGTTCGAATTATATAGTAATGTGCTTTGGCTCATTCATGAAGTAATTTTCAGTTTGGCGGATTTGCGTAATTTCTCAGCTCCCTTGGCTTATTTACGTTTTTTACCCATTTTATTAGGAGATAGTTAATGCACATATTAATAATTACACATTTAATTTGATGATGATGATGATGATGATGATGATGATGATGATGATGATGATGATGATGATGATGATGATGATGATGATGATGATGATGATGATGATGATGATGATGATGATGAGTTATAGCTCAAATGGCATAGTCTCCCCATACTTAATTAAGAGGTTGCGGGTTCGAGTTTTTTATCTTTGGTAAAAAAAATATATAATAATAATAATAATAATAATAAGGTCTACACGGTACATGCATTATATTTTAAAAAGGTAAAATATATTTTAAAAAAATTAGGGTATCAATAATCAATTGTGATTAATATCAATATCAATAATTAATTCTTAGAATTATTTTTGTACTACTAAAGGTTGTATATAATATTTTTTTTGTAGAATAAAAAAGGTTGTGATTCATAACATTTTCGTAAAGTTATATCGTATGGACACAAGATTAATTAGATAACAAATTGAATTTTAATTAATATGTTTTATTTTCTGCTCATATTTTTCATTAATTATTTTACTTTTTATATTTACAGTAAATATTGAATGTAAAAAATAAAAAAATATTGAATGTTATCTATTTTATTTATTTAGAGTTATAATTAAATTTTATATAATTATAGCAAGTATCTAGAATTAATAATAACATGATACTACAATATAATAAAAAAATATAGCAATTTATGTATGCTTCCTATATATATATATATTGAGTAAGTATCTCTATTGAATTAATCATAAAGGTTAATAAAATATAATAGCATAAATTTCACTTAATTGTAGCAAGTATCTCCATTGAAAATATTTGCTAATTATTATCATGTATAATTAGTGTATATATATATATATATATATATATATATATATATATATATATATAAAAGGATTAATAATGAATTGTTACAATTATTTATCATCTAGAAAATTCGTACCTCAGACATAGATCTTCTTCTGTTTATTATTTTTCATATCTAAGGGCTACTAACTATAATTCTATCAACAGTATTACCTATGGTACATTATATAACGAAAAAGTTTGAAAAATAAAGGCAGTAATTATAAGGTTATAGAAAGTCCCATCCAAATTTGACAAGAACAAGACGACTTACATATAAATGATTCTCATAGATAATAAAGTAAGTTGATTATTTTTCATGATTCTTTCAAGTGATTCTAGGTCTATTTTATAAAAAAATTTTGTTCATATTTTAAGTTTATTTGATAAGTAAATCCTTGTACGAATCAATGACAGTGCAATTTTATAGATTTATAAATGCTAATAGCCTTTATATTTAATTTGTTTTATAGTGTGATATAGCCAATATATTTGTTGGTGGATTTGACTATTACTATATTATTTATGATCATATTCAGTATATATGTCTGATTTATTGAAAAAAGTAGATTATTAAAACCGATTAATAACTATTTTAAAGTTAATCCAATTAACACTAAATTAAAAAAATCAAACAATGCATAACATATTACTTTTTTATTAATCAAATTATTATAATTCAAATTAATTTTAAAAAAATAATTTAAAATCATAATTTCAATCTTATCATCATTAGGGGTGTTCATGGTTCAGTTTTTTCATAAACTGAACTGAAACTACACTAAACCATTTTAAATGGTTTAGAAACTGAACCAAACTACTTTGTCAAATAAGAAAATGGTTTTAAACCAATTTACAATACAGTGCACCAGTTTAAACCAGTTCATAAAAATAAAACCAGTTTTAATAGAAAAACCCAGTTTAAACTGGTTTATAGGCTAAAACTAGTTTTAACTTTTAACATATATAAAATTAGTTTTTACATTTTCTCTCTCCCCCCTCTCTCTCTCCTTCTCTCCCTCTCTCTCTCTTTCTCTCTCCCCCTCTCCCTCCCTCTCTCTCTCTTCTTCCCTCCCTCTCTCCCCCTCCTTTCTCTCTCTCCTTCTCTCCCTCTCTCTCCCCCTCCTCTCTCTATCTCCCTTCTCTCCCTCTCTCTCCTTCCCCTTTTCCTCTCTCTCTTCTTCTCTCCCTCTCTCCCCATCCTTTCTCTCTCTCTCCCTCCTCTCTCTCTTTTCCTTTTCTCTCTTTCTCTCTCTCTCCCTTCCCCTCTTTCTCCCCCTCTCTTTGTCTTTCTCTCTCTCTCTTCCCCTCCTCTCTCTCTCTCTCTCTCTCTCTCTCTCTCTCTTTTCTCCCTCTCTATCCCTTTCTCTCATTCTCTCTCTCTCTCTCTTTCTCTCTCTTTTCCTTTTCTCTCCCCTCCTATCTCTCTTTCTTTCCCTCCCTCTCTCTCTTAACATATATAAAATTAGATTTTACATTCTCTTTCTTACCCTCTCTCTCTCCCTCCCTCTCTCTCTCTCCTTCTCCTCCTCTCTCTCCCTCCTCTCTCTTTCTCTCTCTCCCTTCTCTACCTTTTTCTCTTTTCTTCCCTTCTTCCTCTCTTTCTCCTCTTCTCTCCCTCTCTCTCTCTCTTTCCTTTCTCTCTCTCTCTCTCTCTCTCTCTCTCTCTCTCTCTCTCCTTCTCTCCATTTCTCTCTCTCCTTCCCCTATCACTCTTCCTCTTCTCTCTCTCCCCCTCTTTCTCCCCTTCCCCTTTCTTTGTCTTCCTCTCTCTCTCTCTCTCTCTCTCTCCCCTTTTTCCTTTTTTCTCTCTCCCCCTCTCTCTTTTTATCTTCCTCTCTCTCCCCTGCCCCTCTTTCTCCCCTTTCCCTTTCTTTTTCTCTCCCTTTTCTCCCTCTATCCCTTTCTCTCACTCTCTTCCCTATCCCTCTTCCTCTCTATCTCTCTCTCTCTCTCCCTCTCTCTCCTTCCCTCTTCCCCTCCTTTCTCTCTCCCTCTCTCTTTCTCTTTGTCTCTCTCACTTTCTCTCCCTCCCTCTCTTTCTCTCTCTCTCTCTTGTACTTTTTTCCCCTCCCTTCTCTCTCTTTCTCTCTCTCTTTTTCCTATCTCTCCTTTTTTCCTCTTTTCTCTCTCCTTCTTTCTCTCTCTTGTTTTGGAGAAAAGAGGGAGAGAGAGAAGAGGGATATAGAGTGAGAGAAGATTGAGAGAGAAAGAGAAAAGAGAGAAAGGAAGGGAAAAAAGAGGAGAAAGAGAGAGAGGAATGAGAAGAAAGAGAGACAAGAGGAGAGAAAAAGAAGGGAAGGAGGAGAGAGAGAAATAGGAGAGAGAAAGAGAAAAAAGGGAAAAGAGAGAGAGAGAGAAAGAAGAAGAGAGAAGGGAGGGAGAGGAGAGAGAGAAGGGAGAAGGGGAGAGAGAGAGAGAGAGAGAGAGAGAGAGAGAGAGAGAGAGAAGGAGGAAGGGAGGGAGAGCGAGGGAGAGGGGGGAAAAAGGAAAGAGAGGGAGAGAGCAAGAGGAAATAGAGAGAGAGGGGGGAAGAAAGAGGAGAAGGAGAAAGAGAAAGGAAGAAAGAGGGGGAGAGAGAGAGAGAGAGAAGAGGAGAACGAGAAAAAGGAGGGAGAGAGAGGGGAAGAGAGAAGGGATGAGAGAGAGAGGAAGGAAGAGGGAGAGAGAGAGGGAGGGAGAGGAGGGAAATGAGAGAGAGAGGGAAAAAGAGAAAGACGAAGAAAGATGAGAGGGGGAGAGAGGAGGGAGAGAAAGAAAGTGGAAGAGAGATGTAAAGGAGGGAGAGAGAGAGAGAGAGAGAGAGAGAGGAGAGGGAGAAAGAGGAGAGAGAGAGAGAGGAAGAGAGATGGAAAGGGAGACGGAGAGAGAGAGAGAGAGAGAGAGAGAGGGGAGAGAAAGGGGAGGGGAGGGGGAGAGAGAGAGAGAGAGAGAGAGAGAGAGAGAGAGAGAGAGAGAGAGAAGGGAGAGAAGGAAGAAAGGGAAAAGAGAGGGAGAAAAGAGAGAGGAGGGGAGAAAGAGGAGAGAGAGTGAAGGGAGAGGGGGAGAGAGAGTGAGAAAGAGTATGTAAAAACTAAATTTAGAGTTTAAATAAAACCAGTTTTAATTTGGTTTAAAACTAAACTGAACCATAAAAACTGGTTTTTAATAAACTGGTTTTCATAAAAACTATGATTTCAGTTCAGTTTCAATTCAGTTCAGTGAAACCAGTTTTTTTGCACACCCCTAGTTGGGGAACAGTCTAAGTTCAATTCAGACTTGTCGGGTTGGCTGGATAACCGACATATGAGCCTCATCAGCCATAGGACAGGCATGCATCATATGCATATTACTTGAATTTCTTGCTTGTGCTTTAATTGGGTGTGCCTAAATGTACTTGCCATACTAAATGTATGTTTGTTACCTGCAGTATTTGTGACCTTCTTGTGCTTGTCTTTATCTATTTATTTGTCTGTGAAATGCATGATGGAGTTTGAGGTATGGAGGAATGGTAGTATGGGACTTAGATTTAAGGTTAAGTTAAGTTAGGTTTAAATTTTCTTCGAAAACCACCTTGTATGGCTCCTGTTTAATACTTTAAGCTCTATAATCTGAGTGTCGGCGTTCTAGGATTGCCTCTGGCATTCCCATGACCTTATATATTTTGTGTGTGGCACCTTTACCATACTGAGAACCTCCAGTTCTCATTCCATACTATGTTGTTGTTTTTCAGATACAGGTCGAGAGGTATCTCATTAGGCATTTGGACTCTTGAAGCAGAGTGGTTATTGGGTAGTTTTGCTGTACAGTGATGTATATATATGTACTTAGTTTTTTCTCCGCATAACTTGTTCTTTTTGGATCCTCTTAGAGGTTTATAGAGAGGCAGGATTGTGTATATGAACTTTTGGGTTTTGGATATGTATGTATATATGTGTAAATATTCTCCGGCCAGTCTTGACTTCGCGGGCTGAGTTAGGAGCTTGTTATTTTGTATCTTTGGCACTCTATTCCTACTTCTGTTATCTTATGTTTAATAATTATGGTTTTCTTAGCATGTAAGTTAACTCGTACCTTGAGCGTTGCGCTTTATTTCGCGATTTTTATTTCCTCTATTCTTCAAGGCTCCTAGCATATTATAATTCTTCTACTATTATATATATATAGTCATTTTATTTTAGAGGTCGTAATACCACACCACCTCTATTTTACGACTTAAGCGTAAAGCTTAGTGTGGTAGGGTGTTACAAAATCATGGCTTTGGCTTTATCCTTCTGGGATGTATTATTTTCAGCCTTAATAGAATTTCCAAGATAATTGAATCAAGATGAATTTTAGCATCTAGTATCCATGATATATAATTGTTTCCAGATATATCAATAGCATTAAATTCAAGATGAGAGAGCTTCGACATAATAAAATTTGTTACATGGAGTCTTCTAAAATTTGGTTAGAGTCTCGTGCTAATAACGTGTTGTAGAATAAATAAAGAAGATATATAAAATAAATAAGCGTAAATAGAAGACTCTAATATTAGTATTCATCAATATAATAATCTCAATATAATAAAAATAGTTTATATATATCTATAACGTAAAAGAGAGAGAAGTATTGGCAGTATGTAAGAAGAGTATTATATTAAAAGAAAGAAAGAGGAATGTTTTATTACTGTGTGTAATAGTTTCTCAGTTGCTTCTCTATTTATAGGCGAAAGAAGATTTACATTTTTAAATTTCTTTAATGCATTCATCTTTGAGAGCATGAGCCGGCATGAGCCGCTCATAATAAATGGCATCCACGTACTCATTCTTATCACAACAACTATAAACGTGTTTTATTTTTCGATCTTTTTCCTTAATATTTGCAATATGGTAAATTATATAGTAAAAAATATAAGTTTACAGATATTTTTTTATGAAATAAAAAAAATTAAAAAATTAAGACTCACATTTTAAATAATAATAAAATAATAAAAAATAACTATAAAAAAAATTATATTTTTTTATCTAATTTTAATTTATATAGTAGTGTCCCGTTAAAGGACTATGCCTTCTCCCGTACCCATAACATTATTGAAGCAACAATACATGGATCCAACAATTAAATATTGCACTCAGACAAGTAGGTCAGATGCCAATTAACTTTAGTATTTGTATTTGGATTTAGGTTTTCTAACTATACAAATTGCTAAAATAAAAGAAAGTGAGAGCTAAATATTATTAAATTAATATGCTACAACAACAAATACAAAATCTTATCCCACTAAATTTATATATAGGTGAATTTTACCATGTAGAAGAAAGATTCTTTCTATATGTATAGAAATTTGTTGTCATATTTTGAGTAGAACAAGTGTCTAGAGAGAGAGAGTACAATGACAACTACAGTGAAAGACAAAAGCTGATATGTGGACCCACTGTGATAAATTAATTTCATCAATAATTTAATAATGTAAAGTTGAGTAGGTATTAATTATGAATGATAATGATGGGCTGATTTTTGTTTTTTTTTTCTTTAATGGATTTAAGTTTTTGGGCCAGGTCATTTTTTTCTCTGGATTTGGGTCTTAATTGAATTTTTTTTATGAAAAACCAAAATAATAAACATAATATCTTATGGATTTGGGAGTTATTTGAATTTTTTTTTGTTTGGGTCTTAATTAATTTTTTTTGTGTAGATGTAGGTGTTGATTGATTTTTTTTTTATGAAAAGTAAACACTTTTTTTTTTGTCATAAAAGATGTATTTTTGTGTTCTTGAAAATATTAGTTTAGTCTTTTGCACATATTATTTTTATTCTAATACTATTAATAATCTTATTGTTAATAATATTTTAGACTATAATCATTCATTAGTTGTGATTTTATTATTAGTTATATGGTTAATTTTGTAGTAGGTAAATTAATCATTAGTTATATGGTTAATTTTTGTAGTAAGACACATAATTTACGTTATAAAAAAATTATAATAGTGCATAAGAATAAAATGGTTTAGCATTTAGAATTTAATTTTGGTTCGTTTAAGGTTTATTTTGATGATAATATTTTTGGTACGTGATAAAATTTTTGTATTGTAACAATTGTAAATCGATGATAGAATTTAGTGTTTAATTAGAATTCTTTTCATAAAACCTTGGTAAAAATTTTGAATATATTTAGTTAATATAGTTGTTAGAATTTCAAAATATAATTTATAATTTTTACTAAAAAATGAAATATGTATGTATTTTTTATGAGTATTTTACTAAATGGCATCATGTTATTTAACAAGTTATATTCATGCTTGACAATAAATAATTTATTGATGTAAAAACAATCACAAAAAGAATATGTTAGATGGATGTTAATTTAGAATGATTCATATATGTATTATATATGTGTATGACCGGAAAGATTAAAATGAGAGTAAATCACATAAACAAACTGAATGCATTCTAAATTTATATGAATGTCCAAAATACAAAATGATTATATGAATTTATTACAAATTTTTGTCAAAATCATTAAATCTAAACCCATGAATTTGATTTACTTTGAGTGTGGTTCGATTATTATAGTTTCGATTTATCTCCATAGAAGCTGCTCCTATTAAATCGAAGCTATTGATTTCGTTTTACCTAAATTAAATCGAATAGATTCGATTTACATGAGATAGTCTTCACTAAAATATTTTTTCATAGTAAATTGATTCCAATGAATTCCATTTACTAATACACCTACTAATTCGAATCACATGTAATTGAACATTCATGTAAATTTGAAACTCATTCAGTTTATTTATGTAATTTATTCTTAAAATGAATGTTGTCACTTTTATACATTAAATTAGTTAATATAGAGATTAAGTAGAGTATTATCTATTATTGAATATGATATGATATCATTTTTTCATGATTCATTTAGGTAAATTTTATTGCTATTTTTTTCTTTCTTTTTATATTTAATTCGATCTAAAATTATGAAATGATAAGTACGGTTATAAAAATGAATCCTTTAAAAAATGAGTCTTATAAAAATATTTTAAAAAATAATTATGTACTTTGTATTCATAATATTTAAATAAAGTCTAACATATTAAAATTGGATTAAAAGCTATTTAAATTCTTTTTGTTGTTTCATTATTTTTAAACTTATGAATAAAATGGTTTAGTTATTCAAATTTATTGTTACTTGATTTAGGATTTAGTGTAAGATGCTTTAGGATTTACTGATTTAGGTTTTAGTGTATAAAATTTTAGAATTTAGAATTTAGAAATATATTGTTTAGAATTTAGGGTTGGATGGTTTAGAGTTTAAGATTGGATTAGTTTAAGTTTTATGATTAAGAAATCAGGGTTTGTTGTTTATTATTAGAGATTAAAATTAGATGGTTTAAGTTTTTCATTCTAAAATTAGATGGCTAAGTATTTTAATATTTAATGATAAGGGGTTTAGTGTTTACGATTGACATTTTTGATAAAATTTAAAAAATAGATACAATGATGATGATTATATTTTTTATACTTAACAATGTTAAATTAGTTGTTAATTTATTTATGTGTAGGTTAATTTAATGATAACGTAAATTATGTGTAGGTTAATGGTTAATGTGAAAAAAATATTTAAGTCATTGTTATTTAAATTTTTATTTGCTAGTAAATTATTTTTAAAAAAAAATACGGTGAATAATTGAATTTGTAAAAAATTATTATTTTATTTGTTAGAATGGTTATTTGAATTTAGAATTTAATTTCTTATGTGTTAGTTAAATTTAAAGCTGTTAATATTTGATAATAGGTATACTTATTGCTGGTCAAAATTTTATCTGTGTTGACAGAAGATTGCTTTTGGGACGTGACAAATTATGATGGTAGTAATATGTTAAGTGTTGTTGAGAAAGAAATAGTAAAAGTGATTCTCATAAGGTAGGAGGCGCTTGAATTAATAAAAGAAGATATGTTTTAATTAATAATTTATATTAGATACATTCAAGGTTAATTTAATAATGTATAAATATTTTGACTTTTACTGTATATAATTATGTAGACATTTGTTGTGGTGTGTAAAATTTTTGCTTAAATTTTCTAAAAAATTAAATGGTTTATTTTAGATTTAAAAAGATAAAAGTAAAATAATTATAATAATTTAAAACTTATTAGCAAAAATAAATCAAACGAAATTAGGCATCAATTAAAAAATATTGTATAGGTGGCTAAATTATGTATATATTAGCATGTAGCCATGTAAGTGATCACTTAATAATATGTAAATAGATATATTTATACTAATAATTAAAAATATAAAATATTTATACATATGCAAAAAGATAATATAGATTAAACTAAATGGCTTTGGTAGATATATTTAAATAACTCCAAATCCTAATGATTTTAAATAAAATATATTTAAATAACTCCAAACCCACAAAATACTGTATTTATTATTTTGGTTTTTCATAAAAAAAATTTAATTAAGACCCAAATCAGAGAAAAAAATGGCCTGGCCCAAAAACTTAAATTCATTAAATAAAAAAAAACAAAAATCAGCCCATCATTATCATTTATCATTAATACCTAATTAACTTTACATTATTAAATTATTGATAAAATTAATTTATTGCAGTGGGGTTCACATATCAACTTTTGTCTTCCACTATAGTTATCATTGTACTCTCTCTCTAGACACTTGTACTACTCAAAACATGACAACAAATTTCTATACATATAGAAAGAATCTTTCTTCTACATAGTAGAATTCACCTTATATATATTGTTCTTTATATATTTTTAATTATATATATTGTTTTTTTTTTCTTTTTATCACTTATAAAAATTTAGTATTAGATAAAATAGAATAATTATTCAAATCAATCTATAAAATTTTTAGGAGTGAACACTCTAATCTTTAAAAAAAAATTTAATACGCAAGATAATTTCTAGCGTTTATTTCTGTTATTGTCATCAATGTAGTTTCTAATCAATTTTTTCTATTACTCATTAATATTAATTATTGACATGACACATGAGCTTGTACACATGATTATTTATTTTTCGAGTGTAGCAAGATGAATAAATCAATTTGTGATTAAAAAAATAAGATGACAGATCAGTCTCTTAGTCTTTGTAGCTATTTCAAAACAAAATGAATACATCAGTCCCTACAGTTATTTCAAAAATGACATCATATATTTTTTTTCTTTGTAATTCTCTCTTAAATTGAAACCAACTCCCTAGTCTTATCTAACATTTCAAATACAATAGGTCCTTCATGATTCTTCCACATCACCATAACAGACCTTGTAAAAGATATAGGTATACTTTTAATAATCAGTATTTCTTATATAATATGACTCAACACAAAAATCATAATGTAATGGAGAAATAAAATGAAAAAGATTTACACAGAAGGCTATAAGAAAAAGATGCTTTTGGCACAAAATTTTTCAGTGTTTTTTAGCAGTAGTGAAATTACTATAATTTCATAACAGAGGACTAACAAAAGTTTTCACTTAATTTCATTAAGATCCACCTTAATCAAACTTAATTTGTTAAAAAAAATCATATATAATATGCATATTCTCAATAAATTTAATTAAAATGTTCATTTTTTTTAATTCTATTCTTCGTAAAAAAAAAAAAAACTTGCAAAGGGATGAAAGAAAGCGACGGTTTTGGAAGAAAAATATCAAACAGCGGATAAAAAGATGATATTACATTTTTTTTCACAAATTCTAGGCGTTACTAAAATTTATTATTTTTTATTATTATTTAATTATTAATTTAATTTTTTTAGTCTAATAGTATATATGCATACAATCTATACATGGACTAAAATTTTTGGCCTAATATGAATTTAAAAAAAAATCAGATTTACCCTAGTGGATAGGTGATGTTCAGTGTTGAAATAACCACCCCACAAAATCAAGAATCCTAATTTTTTCTCTATCCCCTTTTCTTCCGTTACCGTCACGTTAGAAAACAAACTCTTCATATTCTGTTTTGAACATCTCACCATCTCCCACATTGGAACTCTGATCAGCGCTGACCATCCTTCAACGCGACCATCCGTCGCGTGTCTCCCGCCCAGCAGAATCCACCGGCTCTCTCATCGTCATTGGTGCACAACACGCAGGCGGTTCAACCCAACCTCCGCCGTGCCTGACTAACTCGGGTCATCCACCATCCGCGCAGTACGGAGCACAAACGCTAACCCTTCCTCAACGTCATTTCATACTAGCAACTCCCAGCTTTTGGCGGCACCACCAACCTCAGCTTTCTACCTGCCATTCCACTTTTATTTCGGCGCATGCAGTACAAACTGAAGGCTGCGCGCAAGTTTCATGTAGTCGCAGGTTAGTGCGAAGTGTCTTGGTTTTTTTTTTCCAGTCATTTGAATTGCTTTTTGTTGTTCCTAGTATGACATGCATTGACCTGTGTGTTGGCGTTTGATTTTAAATAGTGATAAGATAAAATGTTCGATTTTCAATTAGCTAAAACGTGCCCAACAAGCTGTAGGTGTAGAGGTTTACTATTTAAAAAGTCTTAGCACGGGAAGATTTTCAAAAGTTTCGTTCCAACAGGGTAGAATGTTTCGTTCTTGTGTGGTCCATTGCATGTTATGTCTCCTAGAGTAGTTGACTGGTATTGTCCTGTTGTTGAAAGTGTGTCGATGGTTACCGTAACAAGCTTTCAGATGGTTATTTTGGTATGCATTTGGATGCTGTTCATTTTTTAATGTTTGCTGCGTTGGTCCGTGCTTCATCACAAGTGTTTATAATCATCCTTCATTCAGTCTTATTTAATTCTTCCTGAGCACAGAGTTTCATATTGATTTGAATTTTTCCTGATTCATGTTTTTGCCGTATCTAGTGCTGGATACTGTTTATATCGATTTGTTGTCGAATTTCTAAACCTGAAATTATGACCTTGCTGCATCATTATTATGCGGGATCTTGTACTTTAGCATTGTGAAGTGAATTCTTTTGGTTTTGATGTCCCCTGGCAGGTTATTTTATATTGTGAATCTATGGTTTTTCCCCACTCTAGGCTGTAATTTGTTCAATAAAAAATTGTTTAAGTATTTTTATTGATGTAATGATTTCTTTTCTTTTTTTTTTTTATTTTACTTTAACAGAATAGTATTTTTAATAATAAGTTAGCATACCACTTTGATGTAATATGGTTTAATAATTTCAATGTTTTGAATCTGTTTATTTCCCCTTAAACAGTGAAGTCACCCTAGTTACTCCTACTTAAGTATCTATTGACTAATGGAAAGGTGTTTATTTCACTCAAGTCAATCTCAGATCTCAGTCGGTCAATCATTTAATAGTTCGAATTCTGCTGTATTTAGTGAAGCCATATCATGTTCAAGTTGCCATCATATTAGTTGTATGGTTGTTTACCTATGAAAGTGGATGATTTGTTGATTTTTTGTAATGGTCTGCATGAATATTGTGCAAGTGCCTGTTATTTGAAATTGTTGCTTCAGTTGTTCAATTTAATGTTCCTCGGCAGGTTATTTTGGAATGTGTCTTGACACTACTTTTTCACTCTTGGGACTGTGATTGCTTTAAATAAATATTGTTTTAATATTTGTATTTGTTTAATTATTTTTTTGCCGGGTTATTTTTTTCCTTTACATTATATTAAAAAAAAATTAAACCAGGCCAAGTTGTTGTGATCTATTTTAAGATTTTCAATGCTGTTCACCCTTGTTTATTTCATTATTTACGAAGCCAAGCTCTCCAAGTTGCTCCTCATTCAGAAACAGTTTACCGATGTAAAGGTTTTATTTTTTTTTAAACTCAAGTTAATGTACTTTCTCAGTCAGTTAGTCACTTAAAAAATAAATTTTCATTGTCTTTTGTGTAACACCAGCATATCCAGGGTTTCTATAAGATTAGATTTATGGGTGTTTGTCTATAAAGGTGGCATCTTTGAATATTTTATGTACTTTTATTATGGCTTGATTCTTTCAATGCAAGTCCTAACTCAATAATTTTATCACAAAGCTTGATTTTAATTTAATAATTTCTTACGGCTTTGTTTTGCATGTCACTTGATTGTTTTCATCCACTTTATTGGTGTTGATTTGGTTGAAACAATTTTGTTTCCATCGCTCCTCTTATTCAATCATTTTTCCATTCCTATTTTTTCCCTAAAAAATGAAATTATTAAAAAAATTTTACCACGTGATTTGGTTGTATAATGTTTATGTAGCTTAGTTGTTCAGTTTTTAAAAAATGAAAACATCACAATGCTAAATGATTATTGTGCCAGAACTTCTTGTTTAAAATAGTGTTGTGGAGTTGGTGGCTGTAATGTTTTTTTTTTTTTCATGCGGAAAGGTATTTAGTTGCTTGGTTTCAAGTATGTCAATCTTTTATGTTGCCTGCATTTGTTTGAAATAAGTATATCGTAAACTCTGCATGCTATTGAAGGGTTGGTTTTGATATGGGGTTACTTGTTATTATAACTCTACTTTTACCTTGGGTGCTTTAATTTGTTCCTTTTATTTTGACGCATACCCATCCACCCAAAGGCAGGAATGAACATCTACTATCTTATGGAAACAAACATGTAAGTTAATTGTGTCGAACATACATTTTAATTGCTGTATCCAAGGAGTATCTACATAACAAAGCATCATGTTTCAAGAGAATTTTAGACTTCTAACTTAGGCATAATAACTTTGATGTGATTCTCTTTAAGGGGGCATTGCAGACAAATTTATTCCCAAACTGCTATGTGTGTGGATTAATCATGTTACTTTATCAGGTAGAAATTTATTTATGATGAATTAATAATATATAGAAATTGGTGAGACTAATTACTCATACATTCCTTCCAGGCACGGACTTGTTTGGGTTTTGATCTATTGAGGACAATTTTGATGGGGAAAAAGGTAATTCGTGTTGCATCATTCAGCAATCTTCCTTTTCATGGCTTATACCTTGTTTTATTGATGTACACAGAAATTAGTAGAGATGCGCTGTTCACCATTCTATATCAATGGCATGGTTACCCATCTGGAAAGCATTAATGCCGTGGAAAAGCTACTGGCGATTGACGCAATTGGTTTTGGTTTCATGAAGAGGATTCCAAAATGGGCGGTGAAACAAAGTATAATGAAACAACTTACGAGGGCATACGATGTGGACACGAATACGCTTATTGTGGATGTTGCAAACATCCCCATCAATTCTGAGTTGATAGGGAAGGCATTAGGCATACGCGACGGGGGTAAGATACCAATGTTCCATTTTTAGTATTTACTAAACATATCCTGGTTTGATATCCTTGTCGTTGCGTAATAGTTGTTGTTCACACTGTTCTGCACTTGAAAATGTAGGTGATGACAAGTCATCTTAGCCTAGTTTCACTAGCCTTTTTCTTTTGTTTTCAATAGAATTATGCACTTTCTTGAGCCATAAGCAAGCCAATTGGGTAGATTTTCATGCTTCCTTTGATTTAATCAACCATGTATGAATTAATGCTATTTCATGAGATTTTATGCTATAATTGTCACATATTATGAAAGAATGAATATCTCATGATTTTGAGCATAGCTTTGATGTGTTTGGTTGATTAATGATAGGTGAAGAAAGCTTGGAGAAAGGTTGAAGCAAGAAGGAATGGCTAGGAGGAAGAGAGGACAAAAAGTTTGAGCAAAAGTTTGCCTCAAACTTTAGCTCAAACTTTTGGATTAATTGGAAATGAACCAGGGAGCAAAAAGCTGGACCAAAAGTTAGCCTCAAACTTTTGTGCAAACTTTTGGGCAAAAAGCTGGAGCAAAAGTTAGCCTCAAACTTTTTGGCTAACTTTTGGCATCACAAATCAACACCCTGGAGACCAAAAGTTTGCGCCAACGTTAGCCCCTAACTTTTTGGCTAACGTTGGCGCCATGAGTGTGCAAGGGGAGGCCAACGTTGGAGCAAAAGTTAGACCCCTAACTTTTGCCCCAACGTTCGTATCAGCAAAAGAGGGTGGCTGATGTGAAAAGTTGGAGTAAAAGTTAGCCTCAAACTTTTACTCCAACTTTTACTCAAGCTTTCATGATTCCAACCCGGTTCAATTCGGTTCTTCTCCAAACTCCAAGAGCAATCAACCAAGGCCTCTATCAACCCAATTCCATCAAGAGCAAAGGCCCAATTGAAGGCTTGAAGACCATTTGAAGAAAGTGTATAAATAGCATAGGATTTAAGTTTTTCAGGGAGCTTTTTCCTTTGAGTTTTCAGAGAGAGTTTTCGGAGAGTTTTGGTGTTGAGTGAATTTTAAATTTCTAAGTCTTGGGGAAGGAGAATTGAATTCCCTTCCTCTTAGTTTTCTTGCTTTCAATTTCAATTACAATTGTCTTGGATCTTGGGTGGAGAATTGAAGAACTTCTGTTTCAATCTCACCTTGGGATCTTGTTTAATTTTCTGCTTAATTGAATTTCAGTTTCGGTTAATTGCTTTTCATCTACTTTCTTTGCAATTTACATTTCCTTTGCAATTGTTCTTGTTGGATCTAGGAAGGCATTGAGATCTAGACTTGGTTTTCTAGTCTCTTGGGTCCTGAGATCCGGATTTCCCATTTCCCATTCCATGTTTACTGTTTTCATGCTCATTTACATTTCTGTTTTAAGATCCGGTTCTATTCAAGACATCCTTTACTTTTCTGTTTGTTGCAATTTACTTTTCCTTGTTTAATTTCTGCAAATCCAACTCCCAATTCCCTTTACAATTCAAGCCATTTACATTTCTTGCACTTTAAGATTCTGCAATTTACATTTCTTGCGTTTTAAGTTTCTGCCATTTAATTTCTTGCTCTTTAAGATTCAGCACTTTAAATTCCAGTTCTCTTTAATTTCATGCAATTCACCCATTTCCTTTACTTTCTATGCAATTTAAATTCTGCAAATCACAAATCTCTCAACCAAATCTTGATTCGCTTGACTAAATCAACCACTAAACTAAAATTGCTCAATCCTTCAATCCCTGTGGGATCGACCTCACTCTCGTGAGTTATTATTACTTGATGCGACCCGGTGCACTTGCCGGTTAGTTTTGGGTGTTTTGGAGAAATTCGTTTCTTCCACAAAAATATCCCATCAAGTTTTTGGCGCCGTTGCCGGGGATTGATTAGATTGACAATGATTAAGTGAGGTGGTGATCTAGATCTAGCATTTTTATTTTCTGTTTCTCTAATTTTCAATTAACCCGCTAACTGTTTAAATTTTTGCTTAAGCTAACTAAAACTTCATTCTAGTAGTAGATTGAAGTGTCACTAGTTTGTGTGTTTCTTATGTTCTGCATGTATGTCAGGTACAAGAAGAACCATACCCACCTTTTATGAACAAGACGAAAGAACTCTCAGGAGGTTAAGAAGAGCTGAAAGAGGGAAGAATATTGTTGGAGAAGAGGAATCAGAAGAAGAATTCCAAGATATGGAGGAACATTCAACCAATCCACCTGGTGGAGCAGACAATAACAACAACAACCCACCCCCAGAGGAGAGTTTTGGCCTCCTATACCTTTGCAAATGCTAGACATTGTGGAAGCAGCATTCTCACCCCTAATGTCAATGCAAATAACTTTGAATTGAAGCCACAACTCATTACATTGGTCCAAAACAACTGCTCATTTGGGGGAGGACCATTGGAGGATCCAAATCAACATCTATCTACCTTCTTAAGGATTTGTGACACTGTCAAGTCCAATGGCGTGAATCCTGAGACCTACAAGCTTCTGCTGTTCCCGTTCTCATTAAGGGACAAGGCTGCACAATGGCTTGAAACTTTTCCTCAAGGAAGCATCACTAGCTGGGATGATTTGGTGACTAAATTTCTAGCCAAATTCTATCCACCTCAAAGAGTTATCAGGCTGAAAACTGAGGTACAAATATTCACACAATTGGATGCTGAAAATCTGTATGAAGCATGGGAGAGATACAAGGCTTTGCTGAGGAAATGTCCACCAAAAATGTTCACTGAGTGGGACAAGCTACAGAACTTCTATGAAGGACTCACTCTAAAGGCTCAAGAATCACTTGACCACTCAGCTGGAGGATCATTGCAACTGATGAAAACAGCAGAAGAAGCTCAAAATCTTATTGACATGGTGGCCAACAATCAATATTTCTTTGCTCACCAAAGAAATCGCCAACCATCACAAAAGAGAGGAGTAATGGAGCTAGAAGGAGTGGACTCAATCTTGGCTCAAAACAAGATGATGCAGCAGTAAATTCAACAATAATTTGAGCAAATGGCCAAGAGGATTGATAGCCTCCAAGTTGCAGCAGTTAACACAAGCCAACCATCATCCACATGGGGGCAAAATGAAGAAACTCAAGAAGAACAACAACAAGAGCAAGTACAGTATATGCACAACCAAGGACCAAATGAAGTGTATGGTGATACATACAATTCATCCTGGAAGAACCACCCAAACCTCAGATGGGGAGATAATCACACCCAAAACCAACAACCATGGCAGAGGAACTCGAACCAAAACAACCCAAGAAGCAACCAAAACCACAACCAGCAGCAAACTAACCAGAACCCCTACAGAAAACCTCAAAACAACTACCCCAACCCCAACCAGTACCAATCCAATAACCAACCCACCAACCAAAATGCCTACCATCCACCACCCACATCTCATAACCCACCTCAAGTATCACCTGAATCTCAAAGACTCACTAACTTGGAGACCTTGATGGATAAATTGTTGAAACACCAGAAAATGACAACCAAGAATCATGAAGCCTCCATAAAGAGCCTAGAGAGGCAGATGGGGTAAATCTCCAAGCAGATCTCTATTGAGAGACCTTCAAGCTCTCTGTCGAGCGACACAATTCCAAATCTTAAGGAAGAATGCAAGGCAATACAATTAAGGAGTGGGAAAACATTGATGAGCAATAATGACATTACAAAGAAGCAAGCAGAGAGCAGCAAAAGACCAATAGAAGATGAGGAGCAAACAAAGGAAGATGAGGCCAAGAATCAAGTTGTGATGCCAAACAAGAGCACTGAGAAACTCAAAGAGAAGGATAACCAGTCACACGGTTCAAAAGAAGTAACTCAGGGACAGCAGCAAATAGGAAAGAGCATCACACCTCCACTGCCATATCCCCAGAGGTTCAACAAAGAAACTAAGGACCAACATTTTCATAAGTTCCTTGAGACTTTCAAAAAGCTGGAAATCAATATTCCCTTGGCTGAAGCACTTGAGCAAATGCCTTTGTATGCCAAGTTTTTGAAGGAGCTTATCAACAAGAAAAGAAGTTGGCTTGAGAAGGAAACCGTGTTACTCACCGAGGAATACAGTGATTTGATTCAAAGGGGCATTCCACTAAAACTCAAGGATCCAGGAAGCTTTGTAGTCTCATGCACCATTGGCAGAATAATTCTCAACAAAGCTCTATGTGACCTTGGTGCCAGCATCAACTTAATGCCTCTCTCAATGATGAGAAAACTTGCTATAGAAGAGCTTAAACCCACCAGGATGTCATTGGTCATGGCTGACAGATCAATCAAAACACCCACTGGAATTGTGGAAAATCTGTTGGTAAAGGTTGGGGAGTTTATTTTCCCAGCAGATTTTGTGATTTTGGATACTGAAGAGGAAGGAAACAATTCAATCATTTTGGAAAGGCCATTTCTAGCCACAGCAAGAGCCACTATTGATGTAGAAAAAGGAGAAATGATCTTCAGGGTCCACAATGAACAAATGGTCATAAACGTCTTCAAGTCAATGCAACACATTCCTGAGCAAGAGGATTATGTGAGAGTGGACATGATAGAGAGTTTGGTGGAAAAAATGCTGGAAGAAAGTCCTCAAGAGCAAGAAGGAAATCAAGGGGCAACAGAGGAACAAGTAGCTGAGACTTCTATTGAGCAAGATGAAAAACAAGACAAGAAGGAAGAAGTACGAAAACAAGAACTGAAACCATTACCCACCCATCTCAAATATGCATTCCTTGGCACATCGGAGAGCTTCCCAGTAATCATTAATTCATCCCTGACAAAGAAGGAAGAAGGAGAACTTCTTGATGTACTCAAAGCTCACAAAGATGCTTTAGGATGGACCATTAATGACCTGAAAGGAATCAGCCCTGCAGTGTGTATGCATAAGATCCTCTTGGAAGATAATTCCAAACCAGTGGTTCAACCACAAAGAAGGCTAAATCCCACAATGAAGGAAGTTGTCCAGAAGGAAGTAATGAAGTTGTGGAATGCAGGGATAATCTTTCCAATATCTGACAGCCCATGGGTAAGCCCGGTTCAAGTTGTACCAAAGAAAGGAGGAATGACGGTCATCACTAATGAGAAGAATGAGTTGATCCCTACTAGAACAGTGACTGGGTGGAGGATGTGCATAGACTATAGAAGATTGAATGATGCCACCAGGAAGGACCATTTCCCTCTCCATTCATTGATCAGATGCTGGAAAGGTTGGCCGGCCATGCCTATTATTGCTTTTTGGACGGATATTCTGGGTATAATCAAATTGTGGTGGACCCCAAGGACCAAGAGAAGACTGCCTTTACATGTCCATTTGGAGTCTTTGCATACCGGAGGATGCCTTTTGGGCTTTGCAACGCCCCTGCCACATTTCAAAGGTGTATGCTCTCCATTTTCTCTGATATGGTCGAAAAGTTTTTAGAAGTCTTCATGGATGACTTCTCTGTTTTTGGTGATAATTTCAATGCTTGCCTAAACCATTTAACCCTTGTTTTGAAACGGTGCCAAGAAACTAATTTAGTTTTGAACTGGGAGAAATGCCATTTCATGGTACCCGAAGGGATTGTTCTTGGCCATAAAGTTTCAAGAAAAGGGATAGAGGTTGATAAGGCAAAGGTTGAAATCATAGAAAAACTCCCCCCACCAATTAATGTGAAATCTGTTAGAAGTTTCTTGGGGCATGCCGGATTCTACAGAAGGTTTATCAAGGATTTTTCAAAAATAGCTAAACCTTTGAGTAATCTATTAATGCTTGATAACCCTTTTGTTTTTGATGAAAACTGCCAGCAAGCCTTTGAAACTTTAAAAAATAGACTCACAACAGCACCAATCATCACACCTCCAGATTGGGAGTTACCCTTTGAACTCATGTGTGATGCAAGTGACCTTGCAATTGGTGCTGTACTTGGGCAAAAGAAGGGAAACTTACATCATGTCATATATTATGCAAGTAAAGTGTTGAATGAGGCCCAAAGAAATTACACCACAACGGAGAAGGAGTTGCTAGCTGTAGTTTAGATCATACTTGATAGGATCCAAAGTTGTGGTTTATACTGACCATGCTGCACTTAAGTATTTGATGTTAAAACAGGATGCTAAACCAAGACTTATCAGGTGGATATTGCTCTTACAAGAGTTTGACATTGAGGTAAGAGACAGGAAGGGCACTGAAAACCGGGTTGCTGACCATTTGTCGAGGCTACCACATGAAATAATTCAACAAGCATCTCAGCCCATGAACGAAAGCTTTCCAGATGAGCACCTTTTGCAGATCCAGCAAGCACCTTGGTTTGCTGACATAGCAAACTACAAAGTGGGAAGAAAGATACCTCAAGACTTTTCTAAGCAACAAGTGAAGAAGTTAATCAATGAGGGAAAGAAATTCTTATGGGATGAACCCTTCCTGTTCAAGAGATGTTCTGATGGAGTAATTAGAAGGTGTGTCCCTAAGAGTGAAATGAGGGATATCCTGTGGCACTGCCATGGTTCAGCTTATGGTGGACACTTTGGCCCAGAGAAAATAGCTGCAAAGATATTGCAGAGCGGCTTCTATTGGCCAACTATCTTCAAGGATGCCAGAGAATATGTTCACGAATGTAATGAATGCCAGAAAGCAGGAGGATTAACAAGAAGGAATGAGATGCCTCAAAACTTCATCTTGGAACTGGAATTATTTGATCTATGGGGAATTGATTTCATGGGGCCCTTTCCCCCTTCCTATTCTTTCAGATATATCTTAGTCGCAGTGGAGTATGTCTCAAAGTGGGTGGAAGCTATAGCTACGACCACCTGTGATGCACAGATTGTCCTCCAATTCCTTAAAAAGCACATTTTTACAAGATATGGAGTGCCCAAGAGTCTTGTCAGTGATGGTGGTAGTCACTTTTGCAACAAACAGATGGAGAAGCTCCTCCACAAATATGGAGTAATCCATAAAGTGGCTACACCTTACCACCCTCAGACTAATGGCCAGGCTGAACTAGCAAATAGGGAATTAAAGAAGATCCTAGAGAAAACAGTGGGAAGCACAAGAAAAGATTGGGCTAGGAAGCTAGAAGATGCATTATAGGCATATAGGACAGCTTTCAAAACTCCTATTGACAAGTCACCCTTTCAGCTATTGTATGGCAAATCCTGCCACCTCCCTGTAGAGCTTGAACACAGAGCTTTTTGGGCCACTAAACTCCTCAACCTTGATTCCCAAGCTGCAGGAGAAAAAAGGTTGTTGCAACTGAATGAGTTAGATGAATTCAGGATAGAAGCTTATGAGAGTGCTAAGATATACAAGGAAAGAGCTAAGAGGTGGCATGACAAGAAGATCACAAAGAAGGAATTCAAGCCAGGGCAGCAAGTGCTCCTATATAACTCAAGGCTTAAGATCTTCCCTGGCAAACTTAAGTCTAAATGGACTGGCCCATACTTGGTGACAAAGGTTTTTCCTTATGGGAGCATTGAACTGCTAGATGAAGCTACAAAGAATCAATTCACAGTAAATGGTCACAGAGCAAAGCTGTACTTGGGAGGACAATGGGATAAGGAAAAAGAGGTCCAGAACCTACAGCCTTCTTGAAAGGAATTGAAGGATGTCAAGCTAGTGACAATAAAAGAGCGCTTGTTGGGAGGCAACCCAACCTGAGGTAGTTTTCTTTTCATAGCTTTTTCAATAAAAATGTTGAATGATTGACATGTATTGCAAGGAGCTAAGTTTGGTGTTGCACACCAAAAATAACTTAAGGGAGAATGGAGGATTCTAAGTTTGGTGTTCCACCAAAACCTCATTCAAAAGCACATTCTAACTTCCTGCACATTGTTAGTTCCAAGCAATCGAGATTATTCAACCACTTAACTGCTTTTTAGTCTTAACTTCATAACCTTTAGCAAGGACACAAGATTTTGCCTAGAGTTAACCTGCTGTATCCAGAGAAGTGGCAAGAACTCAAGTTTGGTGTCCCACACCAAATTAAATCCACAAGCCACACTCAATTCATGCATACTAACTGGTCATCTAAGGGCTTGAGAAGCAAGCAACTTTTGAGAATTATGCAGGAAATTCACCACCATTTGAAGACACTATGCATCATAACTCAAAAGGGCACAATAGAAGGAAGGACAAAGGAATTGCAAACCATTAGGTTGTATTTATACTTAACTCTTACTGTTGAAAAATGTTTTGACTTGTGTTTTGATAAAGTGTTCATCTAATACAAGTAGAATTTCTCTTAGAATAAGTAAGCTAGTCTATGTGTGTGCTTGTGTGTTTACTTTCACTGAACAAAACGCATGCTTTGTCCCCTGCATTTTCAATTCAATAAAAGAAATGTTTGAATGTGAAGTGAGATAGTTCTCTGTTAGATAGAAGTACAATAAAAGTAAGTGGTGGTGTGTGTGTGATTGTATAATAGCTCACTTTAGTGAATAAAAGAACTAGGATGTCTCCTTCTAAGTATAGAGTGGCCTACTGTCTATGAATCTCAATCAAATAAGAATCCTTGGTTAGAAAGAAAAACAAAAAGAAAAAAAAAGGGGAGAAAAAGAAATAGCCAAAGAGTGGCAGAACAAAAGAAACAAAGCTGGACACCAATAGCTTGAACCTTAGAATATATGCCTGTGGTGTCTTTGTATTAGGATCTGCTTGGATTATTAAGCTCTTTGGAGTGCATCAACACTTGATGACTTGGGTTAACTAACCCGGGATCATCAGCTGAAAGTCCACTATCAAGAGCAACCTAACTACAAGGCATTTAGTAGCCCAAAGAGGTGCTGGGCATCAATGTTCTAAGAAGGAATGTGAGCCAAGTGTCTATAGTGAAATGTGTCAAGTATAAAGAAAAGGAAATGAACTTGCTACACATGACACTCAAATAAAGCTTATGAACAAGATAATAGTCAAGGATAAAGGAATAATGAGAGGTCATAGCAGTATGTACTTGAAGCTTGAAGGAGGCTTTCTAGGCTTAAGAGTCAATAAAAGGTGAGTGTGTACATATCCACATAAAACCCCATGAACTACCAATAACACTCTACTAGCATGAACATCCTCTTCCATTTCATTCTTTCTTCTCAAAAAATCATTTCTTGCTTGGGGACAAGCAAGCTTTAAGTTTGGTGTTGTGATGACAAGTCATCTTAGCCTAGTTTCACTAGCCTTTTTCTTTTGTTTTCAATAGAATTATGCACTTTCTTGAGCCATAAGCAAGCCAATTGGGTAGATTTTCATGCTTCCTTTGATTTAATCAACCATGTATGAATTCATGCTATTTCATGAGGTTTTATGCTATAATTGTCACATATTATGAAAGAATGAATATCTCATGATTTTGAGCATAGCTTTGATGTGTTTGGTTGATTAATGATAGGTGAAGAAAGCTTGGAGAAAGGTTGAAGCAAGAAGGAATGGCTAGGAGGAAGAGAGGACAAAAAGTTTGAGCAAAAGTTTGCCTCAAACTTTAGCTCAAACTTTTGGATTAATTGGAAATGAACCAGGGAGCAAAAAGCTGGACCAAAAGTTAGCCTCAAACTTTTGTGCAAACTTTTGGGCAAAAAGCTGGAGCAAAAGTTAGCCTCAAACTTTTTGGCTAACTTTTGGCATCACAAATCAACACCCTGGAGACCAAAAGTTTGCGCCAACGTTAGCCCCTAACTTTTTGGCTAACGTTGGCGCCATGAGTGTGCAAGGGGAGGCCAACGTTGGAGCAAAAGTTAGACCCCTAACTTTTGCCCCAACGTTGGTATCAGCAAAAGAGGGTGGCTGATGTGAAAAGTTGGAGTAAAAGTTAGCCTCAAACTTTTACTCCAACTTTTACTCAAGCTTTCATGATTCCAACCCGGTTCAATTCGGTTCTTCTCCAAACTCCAAGAGCAATCAACCAAGGTCTCTATCAACCCAATTCCATCAAGAGCAAAGGCCCAATTGAAGGCTTGAAGACCATTTGAAGAAAGTGTATAAATAGCATAGGATTTAAGTTTTTTAGGGAGCTTTTTCCTTTGAGTTTTCAGAGAGAGTTTTCGGAGAGTTTTGGTGTTGAGTGAATTTTAAATTTCTAAGTCTTGGGGAAGGAGAATTGAATTCCCTTCCTCTTAGTTTTCTTGCTTTCAATTTCAATTACAATTGTCTTGGATCTTGGGTGGAGAATTGAAGAACTTCTGTTTCAATCTCACCTTGGGATCTTGTTTAATTTTCTGCTTAATTGAATTTCAGTTTTGGTTAATTGCTTTTCATATACTTTCTTTGCAATTTACATTTTCTTTGCAATTGTTCTTGTTGGATCTAGGAAGGCATTGAGATCTAGACTTGGTTTTCTAGTCTCTTGGGTCCTGAGATCCGGATTTCCCATTTCCCATTCCCTGTTTACTGTTTTCATGCTCATTTACATTTCTGTTTTAAGATCCGGTTCGATTCAAGACATCCTTTACTTCTCTGTTTGTTGCAATTTACTTTTCCTTGTTTAATTTCTGCAAATCCAACTCCCAATTCCCTTTACAATTCAAGCCATTTACATTTCTTACACTTTAAGATTCTGCAATTTACATTTCTTGCGTTCTAAGTTTCTGCCATTTAATTTCTTGCTCTTTAAGATTCAGCACTTTAAATTCCAGTTCTCTTTAATTTCATGCAATTCACCCATTTCCTTTACTTTCTATGCAATTTAAATTCTACAAATCACAAATCTCTCAACCAAATCTTGATTCGCTTGACTAAATCAACCACTAAACTAAAATTGCTCAATCCTTCAATCCCTGTGGGATCGACCTCACTCTCGTGAGTTATTATTACTTGATGCGACCCGGTGCACTTGCCGGTTAGTTTTGGGTGTTTTGGAGAAATTCGTTTCTTCCACAAAAATATCCCATCAGTAGGTGATCCCATACCCGAACTTAAAAAGAAGAATCCGGCCCATCGCGCCATCAAAGCATAGTTTCAAATAAAGACAACAACCCAGTTGCGCGATTTCGTGTATTCCTGTCCCATGGATACTGATGCGCAATGGGCAGATTTCAGAAGGCACTTCATCCTTGTAGTGCTGAAAATGTTCTTATGCCCAACGAGTCAACAAACCATCTCTCCGTGGCACACCCCTCCTATTCTTGATGTGACCGACCCCAGCAGATTTAATTGGGCTCATAAAATATTCAAGTGGTTAGGGCTAGCAATTGAGAAATTCCAATCTAAGAACCACGAAACTTGTGGTGGCTGCATGTTTGCCCTTTTGGTATATGTGATGTTTAGTTGCTTTTTTTACTTGATTACTTCTAGATGGCAGAACATAACATTTCTAAATTGGCTTTCAGCTATTATACTTCCAGTGATTGCAGCATGGTCCACTTGATCGCTGTCGAGAGCAAGAACCATGGATCATTGCATGGACTGCTGCAGAACTTGAGAAGAAAGCCGCCAATGTGCTGGCTGAGGTACTATGCTAGTTGATTAATTTCTTCCAATATGCTAACCCAATTTACTAATGAGGAATTCCTGCAAAAGTGATTCGTGCACTAATGTGGGATTGTACATTATTGCTTTCTAAATACCATTGTCGTGTCCATACTAGGGTTGCATCGGAGATAGGAAGAGAGGGAGCAAGGAATCAGCCTCCACTAGACAAAGCCAACGGAGGGCACCCAAGAATAGAGAGGCACACAAGGTAATGTCTTTCGTGGAATTTTAGTTTAGTACATTGTGTTTATAATAATGGTGGTTATTGACATGGTGATGTAATCTGTCATCTCGAAAGCTATGTTACATATAATTTTGTTTGTACCATCATGGTGTCTCTATTCTATGTGTCGATTACTTACGTAGCTCGTTCACAAACCAGGAGGCCCGAACAGGCACTCGAAAAAGTTACCGATCGTCAGGGGCAAATCCCGCGACAACAACACAGCAGCTCATGAAGGCCCAAGTTGCAACGAGAGACATGTTGTACCTTCAGACTCCAACGAAGACGATCATGTTCCCATTGCTCAATGATGATGTACCTATTGCTCAAAGAAGGCGCCGACTCTTCCAAGACAACTTGAACCCAAATGGTGAGGATGTAAATGAGCAGCACAGTGCTTTCGCTCCACATAATCCGGATCCAATTATACACTCTTCAGCACTTGTGAAAGTTCTTGATTACAATTTTGACAGGCAAGTTCTATACAAAATAACATATTTGGTTCCCTCACTTATCTCTTTCTATTTCAACGTATTAACTAATCACGTTAAACCGTAGTAGTTAAAATTATATAGTTGTATCAAAATGAAAGTAGACACACATCTTCAATTAGTTGTAACATATTACACATAAATCACATTGATTATTTCCAGTAGCCATCTATTGTCTGTCTCAAAATTGCATGTCTTAATTTTACTATGATTTCGATGGTTTCTACACCTGTTTTGTAAGTATAGTTACATTTATTGCAGAGAATTCGACGTGAACTTCATGTAGTGTCTAGAAGTTGAGGAACTATTGGAAAAGTTTGAACAAGGTGGGAACACAAGTCCAATTAACGTGGAACCCCTTCAGATGGTCGTGGCTAACAAGTCACGCTATCACACCCCGAGTCCCGGAAGGCCTAGCTTTTCCCTTGGCTTGACACAGCTAGAGAAGTCACCGGCTACACCCCCCTCAGAACGGTCCATCCGAGGCTTAAGGGTGTGAAGTTAGGCGAGGAGAAGGCAAAAATGGTCCAGCGCTGGATTCTGAACTCTCACCTTGACAAACAAGCACCATTGGCAACCTATGAAGGTAGGTCGTATCTTCAACTGTCACGGTTGGATTTGTGGACTCTGAAAGCACACTATTGGGTCAATAGCAATGTAAGTTACTGAAACCCATGCTGTAGTTTCAATTAATTTGTTTCTCGTACGCTAGATTTCATGCGTGATTACCTTTTCTACGCAGATTATTCAATGGATGTGCAACACATTTAATGATGCTCTAGCGGCGCGCTTCAAACGCGACTTCTATTGCGTGTCTCCAGGAATATTGGTATGAAGATTGTAATTTTTTTTTAATTCTCATAATAGCTATAGCATCACTGGATACTGCTTTGGCAACAGGAAACAGTGATAAGACAGCATAACTTGGATGCATTCCAGAACGGGCCAGTTTCGGTGTATGATGGATTCGGTCCGAATTTCGGAGATGACAACAGATTTTTTGACAAAGTGGAGGCATCAAAAAGAAATTGGGTTAGACATTATTCTTTTTTATGTAGCACCTGATTAACCTTTTTAGGATAATAACTTATTTGTCCGGGTTTCTTATTCTTCGTAAACTGATGGATGTTCTGAGAATTTTTAAAGGTTCTCTCATTTGTATTCTGCATGCACCTATTCATTCGTACGTCCTATATATGAAAGTGAAATTGCTAGTCATTTAACCAATAATGGTAAAGATTGAACCAACCTGTGAAGTTTATGATATGTTTGTCGTGCATCTTACTCCATGAATTTTATATTTGCATGAGTTGTTATTTGTGCTTTCTTCTTGCAGTGGTTTATTCCAATGTGTTGGAAAGGACACTAGTGGCTGTATACTTTTAATGTGGCGGGGAAACGGGTGTTGGTACTTGATAGTCTGAAATGTGAGGAAGCCACTGATGAAAGGAGGAAACTAGATGCATATGCGGTAAGTTAGGACCCCAATTGTGCGATTTTTTCGAATTCATCGATAAATAACTTCAACAGTTAACACAGTATTGTTGATTTTTTTACAGGGTCGAATGCTTGAAGACATGTCCAAAGTGGCTATCCCAACTTACGAGCATACTTTGAATGGCCCAACTATTGGATATGTGTCCGTCCCCGTGCAACCCAATGGGTAAGTATTAGTAATCGCCACACCTAGGAAATTCATACTTTAGCAATTGCTTTGACATTGATATCATACTGAATGGACCCTCGTTATTTATGTAGCTGGGATTGTGGTATCTTTATAATTAAATTCATGGAGTTATGGACTAAAGATTGTAGACTACATGAATGGGATGATGTAAGTTATTCTGTCGCTCATTTTCAGATTTTTAATTCCGGTTCATGTTTCTTGCAAAATTCAATCACCATCCTCATCATGTAAATGCCATATCCTTGCTTTGAGGGGTCAGTTAATGCTGGACATTGTTATGGGAGCGCACAATGAGAGAATGGACAGGTGCGAATCTTGTTGGAGAAAAATGAGAAATGTGCGTGCTGGAACTCTGGAAGAAACAAGAAAAAGGAGGTCAAATCACCATTTACGGCACCAAGTACAAGGACATTGATGAAACGGGTCGGAGAACAACCTATGAAAAAAACGAAAATGGAGAACGCAATAGTTGTACTTAGTCTTAAGAACATAGAAACCTTTATTAACTTATTTGTTTTTTGGCTTAAGTGTATATGGTCTTTTGCTGTTAGACTCTTGGTATAAGATATATGATGTACATGTTTGGTTCTCTAAGTACTCTGAAAATAAACTTTCAGTTAACAATAGGGTTGAACATCTGCTTTCTTATTGAAATGAACATCCAGGTAAAAATAGCTCGGCAGAGAAATGCTAGTTCTCAAAAATAACCATTCAGTTAAAAGTAGGGTTGAACATCCGCGTTCCTATGAAAATGAACATCCAGGTCAAAATTCTGGTAACACATTACACACAATAAGCCATGGAAATTTTATTTTACCATCTGCGTATACAAAGTAACCATCCGCTGTCGTACAAGTTCGAACATCCGGATTATAAATAACACTAACATAACAACCAAAATTCACCCAAATAATACAGAATAACCATCCGGGGATACTAAGAATTATAAACATCTAAAATCCTATTGAATAGAACATCCAATGAAAAATGCCTGAAACTGATCTCACACATGCACGTTACCTATTCCGAAACAAGTATATGCGGAAAGCCTTGAATAAACATGCAATTTCTGTATTGATTCGTACATCCAAGTTAACACACTAATTAAAAGTCATACAGAATACAACATGTTAAATTGGTTTATTTGCAGCAATTATGAATTGTAGATTACAAAAAATCATGAATAGATTCTTGGAACAACTTCATTCAACCCCATAAAATAGATATTCATAACATAATACCACTCACCTCATCTATTACCCATTATACATGAATGCCATTCGAAATAATATGTACATCAAGATGAACAATAAACACACGCACACCCATGTCCCGCATATTCTAACTTTTGTCAAACGAGCTTAGCAAAGACATGAAGCTCCCCACTTGTTCGGGCACAGTCCGGGCAATTAGATCACGAGTGTTTGTATCCTGATATGTATTTGAACGAACCACCTGCTAAACGACCCAAAAATTACAACATTAAACTCATGGCATAGTGTAATATCGAAATTAATAGTTCAAGTCATATTGACACAAGGATTGTACTGGGGAAACGTTATTGTTTTTCCTCCGACTAGATTTGTTGAAGGACTTCTCAAGGGTTGATCTGAGCCTCTTACTCTTTGACCGGCCCTTTGTAGTGACCAACGATGGTCCTTGGATGTCAACAACACCGAGAACATTCGAATGTTCTGAGCCAATGCTGGTGTGGTTCTCCGCCACGCTCTCGGACATCTTCTTAGCACAGTGCTTGCTCAGCTTGGCCCTTGTTCCTTCTAAAGCAGCATGCAGCAATGCTGTTTCATCGTCGTCATTTACGAACTCTTGCGCAATGTTGTAAAAGTGTGCACATAAACTCTTGAATGCATTATGACTCACATCTGACCGACTGACGTCGTGACTGCTCTTGATATAAGTATGCTTGCGCTTTATATTCTTGCTCCATCGAGGGAGAACATAGCAGGTAGGTACTTTATACACTTTAAACGAATAAAAAACTTCAAGACAGTGATAGCACAACACACCTGAACTCTCAAAAAGATTGCACTCACAACGAACCTCCTGTGTGGAGCGGTCAAAGTGGACATCATACGAAACACAGATCATAGTATCATGTACTAATTTTTCCTCTTCCACCTTCATGCATACCACTGGCCAGTCTTCAGTAACTACAGATGCTCTGCAATTAGCCTTTTTCATAAACTCAACTTGAACATCCCTAAACATGCTAGTAGTGTACTCCTGCTGAAATTGTTTCTCCATAGACGAGCTCGTTGCACAAGGTATTACCCCCTGGAGTCTACTGCATCATCCTCCAATTCCCTCTGCTCCTTGGCTCCAAGCACATTGTCGTATTCGTGAACAAATTGGACCAAGCTAGTCTTGCTGTGTAAGAATCCACTAGGGGTGTGCATGGTTCAGTTTTTTCATAAACTGAACTGAAACTGCACTAAACCATTTTAAATGGTTTAGAAACTGAATCAAACTGCTTTGTCATATAAGAAACTGGTTTTAAATCAGTTTATAATACAGTGCACCAGTTTAAACCAGTTTATAAAAATAAAACTGGTTTTAATTAAAAATACCAGTTTAAACTAGTTTATAGGCTAAAACTAGTTTTCACACCCTCTCTCTCCCTCTCTTCCCTTCCTTTCTCTCTCTTTCTCTCTCTCTCTCTCTCCCCTTTTTTCTCCCTTCCCCCCTCTCTCTCTCCTACCCTCCCTCTCCCTCTCCCTCTCTCTCTCTCTCTCTCTCTCCCCCTCTCTCCCCTTCTCCTCTCTCTCTCCCCCTTCTTCTCTCTCTCTCTCTCTCTCTCTCTCTCTCTCTCTCTCCCTCCTCTTTCTCTCCCCTTTCCCTCTCTCTCTCTCTCCTTTCCTCTCTCTCTCTCTCCCCCTTCCACTCTCTATCTCCCTCTCTCTCTCCCCCTTTCCCCCTTTCTCTCCCATTTCTTCTCTCTCTCTCCCTTCCGCTTTCTCTCTCCTCCCTCTCTCTTTCTCTCTCTCTCTCTCTCTCTCTCTCTCTCTTTCTCTCCCTTCTACTTTCTCTCTCCCCTCTCTCTAAATCAAAAGTTGAAAGAATCATAAAATATTCACATACTAATAAACTAAAGCATGGTCTTACTTTTTGTTCAATGACAACATTCAAAATATGATATAATATGACACTAACCTAAATGAAGTTAAAATAAACTAATTCAAATCTAACACAATTTTGGCCTATTACAATATTCTAATCATCTTCAAGAGAAACAAACGTGCTAACATTTGTTGAAGAATTTCTCCCTACATAAAAAAAATATCTCATTAATTATAAAAAACTAACAATTAGTAACAAACAAGCAATAAAAAAAATATATTACCTTGTTAAGCTTTTTTGATCTCTTCAAAATTTTTAATTAGTCCAAAAGGGTCATCTATTACCCAATCTTGAGTGCATACAAGAGCTTCCACCATATATGGTATCAAAGAGCTCCGATAAGGGTCAATAATCCTTCCTCCTGTACTAAACGCACTTTCAGAAGCAACTGTAGAAACCGGTATGGCTAAAAATTCTCGAGCCATACGTGCAAGAATAGGAAATCAGGTTGAATTTCCCTTCCACCAACCCAAAATATCCAACTCTGCCGACTTGTTTCTAGGCTCACAATCTTCTTTCAGATATCTGTCAAGTTCAGATTTAGCATCTGAATCATGTCCAGTTGACTGCAAATAAATATCCAGGATATCATCTTCATCCTCTTCATTGATCATTTCATCTTGATTGCTTTGAAATTCATCTTCTTTGCCTTGGTAGTGATTATAAAGGAAATTCAAGCAAGAAGACAATTTTGACTTCAGTTCTCCTCCCTTTTCAACACCAAATGACTCATCCAAAATCCAATTTACAAAATCCAGCTTGTGACATGGATCAAGCACAATTGCAATCAACAACATGTTAATGACATTTGGAGTTTCCCAATACTTATCATATTTCCTTTGCATCTTGGACGCCATTAACCTTATGCTCAAATCAGTATTTTCACAATGCAACTTGATTTTTCTTCCGATGCTAAAGACTTCTTTCATATATTTATTACTAGTGACATACAAACTCCCAGAAATACACAATGTAGCATCATAGAATATTTTCAAGAATGGTAAAATTGACTCCGCATAAGTCCAATCATCATCTGTAGGCACACCATAAGATTTGCTCAGCTCATTAATATATTTATCATCTTGCAACTCAAGCAAATCAAACGCTACTCAAAGCTTCAATGCTACCTCCAACATTAAATATGTCGAATTCCACCGAGTTTCGACATCCAAAGAAACAAGCCCTTTATAATTGATGCTCTCTCGCTCAATGCACGCTTTGAAGCTTTCACATCTCATAGGAGATGACTTGACATATTTTACTGCATTGCGAATTCTTGTAATTGAATCATCAATCTCTTTCAAGTCATCTTTCACTATCAAATTTAGGATATGAGCACAACAACGCATATGAAGATAGTCCCCCTTTAAAACAAGACTATTCCATGCATTTAATCTCTTTTTCAAGTATAAAATTGCACCATCATTAGAAATTGCGTTATCAACCGTTACAGTAAAAACTTGATGCAATTTCCAAGCATCGAAACAACCTTCAATAGCTCTACCAAGTACCTCTCCTGAATGACCCTCAACCCGACAAAAATTCAATATCCTCTTTTGAAACTTCCAATCATTGTCAATAAAGTGTGCCGTTAGATACATATAAGTCAAATTTTGACTCAATGTCGTCCAAGTGTCAGTTGTAAGGCACACTTTTTGACAATGATGAGAGAGATAACTTTGTAACTTCATTTTCTCTGTTTCATAAAAAGAAAGTATATCACGGGCCAATGTAGTACGCGAAGGGATTTTAAAATTAGGTTGCAAGCTATGCAAGAGCCTTCGAAACACATTTCTTTCTACAAATCGGAAAGCTAGCTCTTCAGTCACAAACATCTCAGTGAGGATACTTTGAGATACTGCTTGGTCAAACTTTGTAACACTTGGTGAGGATATAGGACCACTTGTTCCCCCTTTTATCCTTTGTCTCTTGCTCTGTTCGTTGTTCGAGTCAAAACATCGCTTCCAATGTTGCCGCATAGCACTTGTTCCCCCTGCATATTTTATTTGACCGTTGCAGTTTTTACATCTTGCATACTTCTCTATCCCTTCGATTGGAATGAAATGTTCCCATATCTCTGATCAATTCTTATGCCCAGAAGATCCACTAGGTTGAGGAGGTAATGAGGGATGAGCAGGAGGAACAGCAGGATTTGAATGCTCCTCTCTCTCAGACATCTTTGGCAGCCCAATGTGTTGAATAATAAATTTGTTGTATGTATTCCTATCTGTTGAACATAATTAAGATTCTCAATTTAATAATAAAATTAATTTTCATTTTGTAGTTACTACATACCATATATTTGTTTTACAATAACTACATCTAGCATATAGTTTTACCATGGTACCTTAGGCAAAAATACAGAGACAAGAAATTCCTTTCTTTACTTCCTGAAAATTGCTACAAAAGAGAAGCGAAACAAACTATGGCTGGTCTTTTATTTTTTAACAAAGTATATAGGATAGTTGCATATCAAAAACAAAAGAACCATGTATCTAACTAAAGCTGCAAGTGTTTGAAATGCTAAAGTTAATGATACCCTGCATCTAAGTATCTAACACGGCAATTATATTTGCCTCAGGAACACACGAAATAATACAGCACTAGAAAGTGTTACACTAATCATAACTTATAAGCAACTCATCACACACATTAGGAGAAATACTTGAATATGATCAGCATATGTCACCTCCAAAAACATAACATGCAGAATACACATTATAGATACATTTTATTTAAGGTCAAAATGTAACAAAGCAATACTGCCATACAAGAAATGAAAAGGAAAAAAGCCTCAAGAGTTGCTAGCCTGAAAACAACATGACAATGCAAATTAAAGCAATACCGTCAAAAGATAGGCAAACATACCTAACAATGAGCAAAATGCAACATATTCAATTCGTTGAAGATGAACTGGTATTTCGTTTGTAATATCATGATGTATGATTGGAAAAAATGGTGGCCAATTCTTCTCCTCAATTATAATTCCAGCTACAAAACAAAATGTAATGGAAGATTATTCCCCAAGCAAGAAACACGAGTTTAAGCTTTATAGAATTCTGAAGTGGCAACATTGCAACAATCAGATACAAGGACAAGGAAACTTATCTCCCCCCCCCCCCCAAAAAACTACAATGTTTACAATTAGACAACATACATATATACTTGCATAGAAGACGTCATCTACCAATCACAAAAGATAAAACTACCAGAAGAGACAAAGATTAAATGTTGCATTTATGCTAAGAAATGACGTGAAAGTTATGAAATGTAATTTACCGTAGTAGAATATCAAACCAGCAATATGTCATGTTAATCATTCCAATAATAAACATTTCAGACTCTTTTTAAATGGTTGCTAGTGTTAGTACATCTCTATGTAATAAAAATTCTTAGTTTCTACTAAGAAAATACCAAATTCATTAAACCAAGATGCTAAAATTAAATTGAGAAATCTAACTCACAAGCAATACATTCAGTTCTACAAAATAGTGAATATATTCTGATCAGAAAAGCAACAACAAAGGGGCATTAGGGTATAGTCATCAATTGAGCAGGTTCAGGATTAAGTGGTTTGAGCCTTGAATTGGTGGCAGGGGCAACACTTCCAGGATTCTGCAACTTCAAATCATTAGGATGTCTATGTTTATTCTGATAGATCCTTACACCAAGAATACGAGGTATGCAATTAGTTACCTGCTCAATTCTATACCTAGTCTTGATTTTAATAGCAGTTTTGTTTATATGCAGGTCTTTTGTGAGTTGGATTTTGGTGAACAAGCTCAGAATCTTACTATAATCTTTTACTAAAAGCTATCCATTTTGCTTCCATTTCCTCCAACTCCCAATTCCCAAACACAAAATTCTTGAATCAATGGAGATAAATATATATAATAAAATACTAAAATGCCATGAACCTAAACATACCAAAATAAAATCAAAATGGCAGAATCCAAAAAAATAAAAAATCTGTAATAATTAAATTAAAATAGAAATAGGTAACGATGGTGATTACCTACTGTGTTAGATGGTGGCAGCAGGGGTTGGTAGCGACGGTGATGATGGCGGTGGTGGGTTGGTAGCGGGCTAGCGGCGGCAGCAAGGGAGAGACGAGAGAGGAATGGTAGCGACGGCAGCAACCAGCAAAGGAGAGATGATACTGTTAGAACTTGAAGTTGTAGAAGTTGACGAGTGACGACAGTGAGCGACAGCGGCGACTAGTTCGACGGCGGTGAATAGTTCGACAACGGCGACTCTGACGGTGGCAACAGTGGGTTGGTTGCGGCGGCAGAAGGGGAAAGACGAGAGAAGAGGTTGAAACGGCAATTAGGGTTTTTGAGTTTTCACATTTTTCAAACCAGTTTTGATTTGGAAGATTGAAGTTACTGACGTGAATAAACCAGTTTTTATTTGGTTTAAAACTAAACTGAACCATAAAAACTGGTTTTTATAAAAAACTATGGTTTCAGTTCAGTTTTTTATTTAAAAAAACTGGTTTATTTAAAACATTTTCAATTCAGTTTCAGTTCAGTTCAGTCAAACCAGTCTTTTTGCACACCCCTAGAATCCACCATAGAATGTGTGCATGCTCTCACTCCTTTGCGTACTCCTCATGGCAGCCCAAAATTCACCCTTGAATAATATAGAAACCCACATGCATCAGTCATCGTAAAGATCTACAGATAACACACAGTTTCTATATCAGAAACCTTTCATTGAACTCATTATTACAAAACAGATAAAGCCAGCTACCGCATTATTATGAATTGGAAAGCGTAACGTAATTGAACAACTACGAACCTGATAGCCATGTGTTGTCATGTAAATTGTACTCCTCCATAAATTCAAACCATTTTCTCTCAAATGACTCCTCCGTCCGAGAGTTGAAAACAATGTCCCTGAGGTCGGCATACAACTCTCCGTACCGACAATAACCTCCAAGCTTCTGAGGAAACTTCTTCATGATGTGCCATATGCACCAATGGTGACGTGTATTGGGTAAAGCCTTTCTAATCGCACCGAACATGGATCTGCATTGATCAGTAATGATGCACTGTGGAGCTGTTCCCATGCACGTCACCCATTGGGTAAAAACCCACTCATAACTTGGAATTTCCTCGTTTCCCAACAGCGCACATCCAAGGAGGGCCGACTTACCATGGTGGTTGACACCGACGAACGATGCAAACGGTAACCCATGCCTACACACATAACCATATGCCATTATGAATTCTCAGGCACAACCACATGGGGAAAAAATTACCAAAACCAAAAAAACCAACTACACCACCTGTTACCTGTTTGTACTATAAGTGCTATCGAGTGACACAACGTCTCCGTAGTATTCATAGGAAGTCCTGCACCTTGCATCAACCCAAACTGCACTCCTAAATCTACACTCATCATCCAATTTTACTGCATAGAAGAAGTTCGGATTGATTTCCTTCATTCTCATGAAATAGTTCATCATCTCCCTAACATCGGCATTTGCGTTGCTGGTTCGGAGTCTTGCTGTAATATAGTTTCTTAAATCCTTTTCTGAGAATCCCAGATTCAACGGGCCCCCAGCTTCATTGGCCAAAGCTAGGAAGGTCTTGTTTGGTCGAATCCCAGCCTCATCATTATTCTGAATCACGTATTTCGCATGCATACTCAGCTGCCTATACTCACGGTAGTGCACTGCCTTCTTCGCCGAACATAGGTGCGTGTGCCTCAGCTCAACCTTGAAGAAAAGCCAATCTTGCTTCTACTTATCAAATTTCACATATATTCTTGCCTTGCACACGGCGGCTGAAATCGGGTTTTTGCGCGTTGGTGCTTTGACACGAGACCCGCGGATGCGATCCCGATTACAGTGGATAGCCTGGTTAACGGGTTTCTTCGTGATCTTGTCAAATATTGTCGTCCTTATCTTAGTTGCAAATCCAACTTTCTTGGTGTAGCTAACATAAAAATCATGAGCTAGTTGCAACTTCGCAAACCGCATTCCAATGCTTAGTATTTCATCTTCCTCCAGGGAATCGTGATCAGGCAACTACGTATCAAATAAAAAAAACAGAAAAAAAGCCATTAATTATGACATCAAAAATGCGAATCCTGACTGCACAAATTTAAACTAAAATCCAAACCTTGTCACAAATATCCATCTCATCACTTCCAACATCAGTAACATCCAACATTTGCGTGGCCTGCACTTTCAACATAAACACACAAATTACAACAATAAAAAAAATAATTTTTATTCAATATCATGTACATGAAACCTCACTTACTAGCACAAAAAAATACGAACTAAATTTATAGATCAACTCATCCACCCAACCAGTATAAGCTTTACACCAAAGGCATCTAAATGCTACTCATGGTAATTGAATCAATTAATTCATTTGAAATATTATACAATTATTGTGACTACTACTTACTCTCTTTCACGTTAACACTGCATAGCATACATCTGAACATGCATCAGGTACAAATCCTATACACAGGTCCTTCCTTGGTTTCCCAGCCACTAGTGCATATTTTTACTTTTAAGAGATGCTTTCTTTATGCATACATTGAGCAACATGCATAACTGTATACATATACTCATCTTCTAATACTAACATGCAGGAAGCAAATACATGAAAAGCATCAATATATAATTCCTGCATTCTTCCTTTTCATTATCAAAATATATCCTTTTTATCTATTATACCATTGGCTACAACTCTAATTCAATTGACACCTCTTGCACTAACATTGCCTACATGCCACTGTATTTTATTCATGAGGGAGTATAGATTATTTTAATGGGTTCACATATAAGCTTCTTCAACAAATAAGTATTTTCTTCCAAAAACACATTTGACATACATATAAGAATAGAATGATATGTAAAAAACTTCCTAAGCTTCGTTGACTAAATCATGTTGTTGATGCATCTGAATACCAATTAACAACATACAATTAAACAAGCCACTTGCATTGATTCTAAACTGCCCCACTCAAATAAAAATGACCATCCATTGAAAAGTGTTTCGTACGTAACGATGCTCACCTTAGTCATTTGCACAGGATCGACGACGAGAGGTTCAACTATATTTTCATTTGGATTGGATGAAATCTCATTCCCGCCTGGAGATGGAACACAATCCACCGGTTCAGCCACAACGCACTCCATTAATGAACTCCGGCGGGGAGACGGGGGTGGAAGAGCAACCACACTTGAAACCCCTTCTACTTGCGACGTCGACATCAAGCACAAGAAACACACACTCTCTCTTGCTGTGCACGCTGGTTGTCCGTGTGGTTGCCGTCCAACGCAGATCGAACAACAAATGTGTTGGTGTTGCTGGAAGAGGGCCTTTGCGGCCTATGACGCTGGTGGTAGTCGAGTCCGACAGGGGGTCAGTGACGGGTGGGAGAGTAGTTTTCGTTGAGACTTGGAGATGATGGAGACGATACGGTATTGATAAACTGTCGTCTATGTTGTGCTCCTATAACTGCTCCTATTCCTATTTTTTTAAAAATTTAAATTTGAATTAATTCAAAATTAATTAATTATCCATTAATTTAATTTTAATTCAAAATTAACTCCCATTGTATGCAGTGTACAACAAACACATTGGCTCCCTAGACTTTCTCTTATAGTATTAATTCTCTATCTTTACTTTTTTTTTTAAAATAAAGTAAAAAGAAAAGTTCAAAACGTTGGTTGAATAGTGATTAAAATAAATTATTGAAAATTTTATTCTCAAACATTTTCCTTTATTTTTTATTTTTTTGGCAGGAAACCTTTTTTCCTTTTAATTATGTTGAATGCAATTATCAAATTATGTACAATATTTTCGGCCTCTTGTTTTTAATTTCCTTGGTCCTATTACAATTACCGCATTCCAAAAACAAAATATCAATAAATTTCCTTGATAAAGCAAAAAGACAATATGGAGATATATATTGGGTCAATAAAGGCCGAATAAATGGGCTTTAAGAGAATCCCTTAGCCCAAAAGAGAAAAAGGTGGTTGAATCCACAATCCTTATCAATTAACGTTCAATCCTCAGCGCACGAGACTAAATCTAAAACAAATTATTATAAAATTATAAAAAGCTCAATATTAAATTAAATGTTACTTGTTAAAATTGGGTTCACCTCACCGGAAGTGTCGTGATTCTGTTGTTCGGTTGTTCCTCCCAATCTGCTACGATGTGGATATCGAAGACCATCTTCAACCACTTCAAATCCAGGCTCAACTTCACACCTAACTATGCACCACTATCTCTTCTCTCTCCGCGCCGATTTGCATCCACCATAGCTCAAAATCCTTCCACCTTCAATTCCATCCACGATGCTAACCAGGTACCTCTCTCTCTCTCTCTCTCTCTAGAATGCATGCTGATTGGGTCATTAACTCGTGATTTTCTACGACAGACTGTATTTCTACGTATTTTTCTTTGATTATCCTCCAAATTAGTACTATCTGATCTCTTTAATTTATTTTTTCAATATATATATATATATATTTGATTTACTGGAGTAAAGATTTCTTGTTCTTTTATCATCTTCATCAGCAATATATAATTTTTTATTTTACTCCGATATGTATTTATTTTTGGAATGATTTTTCTCCACATTTATAGTTTCCGTTGAACTGAAAATGGACTTACACGAGTCTCAATTACTGGACTTGGGCCCGAGGCCCAAATAGAAAACCCTAGTTTCAATCCCTATATAATGACCTGACAGGAAGCACTGCATGACTGCAGTACCATCGTCGCAATGTTCGCATTCAAGTTTGAAACAGTGTTTCCAGTGCTATAATTATAAGTCTGTGTGTTGTTTGTGTGCGTATGTTCATATGAAAAAGCAAGGTAGCTTCTTGACGAGACTTCGATCAATATACGGTCCTCGTCAATCCTCTTTTACAAACTTGCAATATCATAATCAGCAGTGTCACTCGTCTGAATTTGATTTCTCCTGATCTTTCAGGCCCTTTATCACTGCTACATTTTCCCACCTCTTTTATTATTATTATTATTATTATTATTATTATTATTATTGATATTATTATTTCACTTCGGAACTGATTTGAGCAAACGCACTCTGTCCCTAAACCGTGCTTTGACACGAATGTTTTGAGGCAATTTCTTCGTTTGCGAAAGTAATGTCATTCCATTAAACCATGAATTTGCTTGTCTGGGCTTGTATTACATGCCTATCGGGCGCGTTGATGGACTACACTTCTTTCTTCCTGAAATGGATCCCCAATCTCGGGTTATACTTTACTCGTATTAGGTTATAAAAAGTTTACAAACTTTAGAAGGCCCGTAATATTTGTTGAGATCCAAAATTGCAAAATCTACTTTTAAAGATATGAAATTGGAAAATGTTGATCATCGATGAACCTTAATCCGGCTTTAACGATGAAATAGTTGACCAAATCGTAAGAATTGTGGTGACTCTGATTAATAAAGATCCCATTGGAAAGTGAAACCTGTAGCTATTAAGTATGAAACCGTGAAGCTTGATGACCTAATTGCAAGGTGAAATCCTTGATTCAAAATTTGAAAATCTGGAAGTTGGAATCCTCTTCTGAGCTGACACAAATTTAAATAGTATTTTTTTATATATCCTGCTCATAATAATTGAATTCTGAGCCCTAAAATGTGGAATTCTAATTCAGGACGTAAATTGGGATATATGACGCACAATGTAATAAACTGAAGTAGTACTACACCACAATTTCCATATTTCCAAATTCCAATATATAACTAAAATGGTGAATTCAGTCTTTACTCTCTCTGGATTGAAATCTGTAACAGCAGTGATGCGCTGCTTAATTATATGCATGTTTGCATGATAACTGGATACAGCAGGTTATCGATTTTCCTGGAGGAACAGTGAAGTTCATCCCGGAAATGAGATTTATATCTGAAACATCTCCAAAGAGAATACCCTGCTACCGTGTCCTCGACGATGATGGACAGCCTCTGGCCAATAATTTTGTCCAGGTTTTAAACTGATCCACCATTCCATTGTTCATGCATTTTCCTAATGGAAAATTTTGAAAACGAAATTGATGAATTTCATTGATGTTAGGTTAGTGAGGAAGTTGCTGTAAGGATGTACAGTAACATGGTTACACTACAAATTATGGACACCATTTTCTATGAAGCGCAAAGGCAGGGCAGAATATCTTTTTATGCAACGACCATTGGAGAAGAGGCCATAAATATTGCATCAGCTGCAGCTCTTACTAGGGAAGATGTTATTTTCCCTCAGGTTAAAAGCATAATTGGAAAGCAAGCATCTTAGGCTCTAGTTATGCAGTTATGATCTTAGTTATCAGAATTTTAGGACAGGCCTAATGATTCGAAATAATGTAACTGTAAATTTTATCCTATATGCAGTATAGGGAACCAGGACCTCTGTTATGGCGTGGTTTCACATTGCAAGAAATTGCACACCAGTGTTTTTCCAATAAATACGACAATGGAAAAGGAAGGCAAATGCCAATACATTATGGGTCCAACAAGCATAATTACTTTACTGTAGCATCAACTGTTGCGTAAGTATTGAAGGCTTCCATTTACAGGCATAATTTTTTGTTTTTTGGGTGTGTGTTTTAGCGGTTAACAGTCTAATGGTGCGCAAAATACAATGTTTAACCATATTTACAGTACACAAGTTCCCCATGCTGTTGGAGCTGCATATTCCTTAAAGATGGACAAAAAGGATGCATGTTCTATCACTTACTTTGGTGATGGTGGCTCAAGTGAGGTAATTATACAGTTGTCATAACAACAGGTCATTTCTCTTTTACTGCAATAGGAAGTTCTGTAGCATTTAAACCCAGCATGGGTCTAAACCATAAGTTTTATCTTGAAAATTTTATTAAAGGAATTCAAATAATGCGAGTATCATTGAATGTTTGCGAGGAATGCTTACTATGATTTTATTTGTGTTGCAACCAGATATCTCAGTAAATGTGTGGTTTCATTTGCAATAATTATTCTGTGTGTAAAGTGAAGTGCTTACACCTTGTAAATTCTAATGCATCCTGTAACACCAGGGAGATTTCCATGCTGCTTTAAATTTCGCAGCAGTTATGGAGGCCCCAGTTATTTTTCTATGCCGAAACAATGGATGGGCTATCAGCACCCCGACTTCGGATCAGTTTCGAAGTAAAATTTTCCCCTCTTATTTCAATATTGCATCTTTGGTTAGGTTTCGACTTTCTGGCAATGTCATTGCACATTCAATGTAAACCTTAGCCATGTTGTTCTGGGTTTCTTCTGTTCATGCATAGGTGATGGTGTTGTCGTGAAAGGACAGGCATATGGAGTCCGCAGCATTAGAGTAGATGGCAACGACGCCCTGGCCATTTATAATGCTGTTCAAGCTGCTCGTGAAATGGCAATCAGTGAAGAGAGACCAGTTCTAATAGAAGTGAAGTGATAACTTTTCAAGTCATATTTTGAGGAATTTTGAGAAGAGTATCTGTTATTGTCTCATATCAAAAGCTTTAAAAGCAGGCCAATGTATCTTTCTTATTTATGTATTCTCCTTTTCAGGCTCTTACATATAGAGTAGGACACCATTCAACATCGGATGACTCCACCAAGTATCGTCCAGCCAATGAGATTGAATGGTGGAGGCTCGCTCGAGATCCGGTGGCTAGGTTTAGAAAGTGGATAGAAAGGAATGGTTGGTGGAATGACATGGCTGAATCAGAGCTTAGGAACAGTCTGAGACAGCAGGTAAACAATATCCATGTCTGAAATTGGTGTTATTCAATAGTTGTGTTCTAACCCGGCATGTTCATGTTGTAGCTTCTGCATTCAATTCAAGTGGCAGAGAATATAGAGAAGCCTCCAATTGAAGATATATTTAACGACGTTTATGATGTGCCTCCATCCAATCTTCGTGAGCAGGAGCAATGGGTCAAAGATACCATAAAAAAGCATCCGTTAGATTACCCAGAGAATATTTCTGCATAGTAATCATAAATTGCATATCCTCATGCGCATGTAATTGTACTGGATCCAAGTATTCTTGTTCTATGAATAAAATGCATGTGCATACTCCTATCCTAAAATTGCAATTTGAATTGTCGGTTCAACTTGACTCGTTTGGGCTAAAGAGTTGAACAGGTTGACTTGTTTGACTTTTTTTTCCTTTATTTTCTTAAATAATACTATAATTTTAGAATTTTTTTTACTTGATAACCCTATAAATAAATAAAAAATTATCATACATTCATATATTCTCATAATTATTTAAAGTTTAAAATACTAATTAACAAAGGCTTCCAATACTATAGGAATGAAGGCATTTTTCATCCATATGTGATGAAAATACGTGGCCGAAACTGCTTGTATATGCGTGGCTTGTATCCTGGGAGAATTGGGGACAATGATTGAATTCAACTTGTCACTTTGGGTGTTGTAATTAGCAAAAATTAATGCTAATGTTAATGGTGGTGATTCGTGGGCAGTTTTTGGTGGCCTAATTTTTTTATATAAGGCTATTTTCGGGTTTCATTTTTTGATTTTGAATCCAAGAAAAAAGAAGTGTTATGGGTAGAGTTTTCTGTAAACCAGGAAAGAGGATTATAGATAGCAAAAAATAAATCAAAGGGCAATCTGTTGCTGAAACCTTGAAGATGGAAATAACAATAATTCCATGAGGTGGGGAAGAACGCTCATTTTTTTCGTTATTGCAGGAGTTTGTGCGTTGTGCGTGGATATGAATTATATGGGTGTTAAACTTTGGTGTGGGATAGCTTTTAGCTGACACCATGAAGGAAGAAATTGGACTCAACGATTTTTTTTGTTTAAAAAATTTGCCAACCAATTGGATGGTCTGATTTGTGTGGGAACGAGAATTTGAATTTTGGCTTAGCTAATTGGACCGTCCGATTTCTATATATATTAATTTTATTTTTTATTTTGCGAAAATCAAATCGGACGGTACAAGTTGATTATTGTATAATTTTTTTGAACTAGTATTTGGTGGATTCGTTCAATTTTAAACCAAATATATAACTGACGAAGCGAGTATGCAAGAGATGTTTTCAATGTATATTGAAAGACGTGCTCAGATATTATTGATCGAGTTGTACATTGAATTTGAACAATCTGGGCAGATCGAAATATTGTACGGAAAGATTATAATAGTGACAGTGAGAAAGAGTTCGAAAGCAATTACGAAGTTGTTGGTCCAGACAGAGATGAAGATCAAGGTGACGGCACTATAGCTCAAAATGTGACAGACGTGGCAAATGCACTCGCAAACGAAGTGCTGTTTGAGGAGCCATCTTTCATACGAGTTTTGAATTTGGAAGCCATACATGATCCGGAGTTTCAAAATATATGAGTGTAGGTACGTAATTGTCTATATTTATAAGAAGGATTATAATTTTATAATAATTTATATTGATCAATGGACCAAATAGTTAAGTGACATGTGAAAATATACTCTGTTGAGTTTGGAAAATTTATATTTAATTAAATGATGATCAAACATAATTAAAATATAAATTAAAAAATTATTAAAATTAAGTGTCTTATTTAATGCTTCCAATGGTTTGTTTGATATGTTTATTAGTGTGCAGGAGGAAGAAATTAATTTCCTATTGGGTCAAAAAGATAGAGCAGCCCACTTTGGTCAAAGAATTGTTTTAGCTTTGTGCAAAATTAATTCAAACATAAAGTGGCTGAAATATTGAAATAAAGACAAGCCCAAATCACAAGCCCATGTTGATAAAACAAATAATGAAAAAAATGACCCAAGAAAACCATACAGCAATCACAAAACAAATGGGTCCAATATTATTGAAGCATGTTTTGGTCACTCATTCAGTTTGGTGGAATCCAAATTTTAATTAAAGTGAATGCATGCTTGGTTCGGTTACCAACTCCCTTTTGGAATGGAATTCAAAGTTAATTCAATTGATTTATTGAAAGCATTGGTAACATGAAAGAAAAAAAGCAATTGATTTGATGACATTAATTGATTCCACACGTTACAAGGCATGGGGGAAGGGAAGTGGTTAATTAACTCATTTTAATTTCTTTCTTCACTTCCATTGAAAGCTTTTTCTCCATTCTCTCTCTTCTCTCTCTTCAATTCGGTCATTTCAATGTTAGAAAAGAAGATGGTAGAAGCAAGTAATCAAAAGAAGAAAACAGAAGCTATGAACAAGTAAGAGGCCAAGGTGATGATGGCTCTTACAAAAAGAAGATCTACAGAGTGGCGTGGCTGAGATCTTTACCACTAATAATAAGAAGTGGTGAAGAAGTCTCAAGATCACCATGCCTAAAAATGGTGGAAGATCCAATTCGGTTAGAGAAGAAGATCCCTGGGGTATGGCTCGTCTCTACTTTTTGTTCATCCATCACAGGAGGTAGCTACTGTAGCTTCATGGAGGAAGAAGCAAAAGTGGAGCAGATGGAGCTGTCAAGGATCAAGGGTTCATCAAGGGTCAGAAATCCTTCTTGGGGACCAAGTCAAGATGGAAGGCTCAGATTGATGAAGCTTGATGAGAAGGGATGAGAGAGAGGTAATTGCATGTTGGTTTTGCTTTTGGTTCCCTCTCTCTTCTCTCTGTCCGAACCGGTTTTGATGTTGAAGAAGAAGAAGTTGGCTCAGTTGGACCGGTTTCAACTTTGGAAGCTTCCCCTTCTATAATAAGGGTAAACGGCCAAGGCTTGAAGTAAGGAGAGAAAGTACAGAGTTCTCATAGCTACCCAAGCTAACAGAAGTTCTTCTCCTTCAATGTGTTTCATTTTGTATTTTCTTTAGTTTTGTCTGTCTTGAGTCTCATGGTGAAAAAGGCAAACAGTGTGAGATTTGTAAGAAAAAGTTAGTGAGCGGAAAAAAACAGAAGGTACAAAATTAAAGAAAAAGCCATAGATGTCTTAGAGGTCCTTTGTACATTTGTGTTGTGTATCATGATTCTGTGGGAATCTCCTTGTAAGTTGGGTTAGCACTTAGCAGTTGAAAGTTTGGTAGGTGACCAAGTCAAGTTCAGGATTTGGGATAGATTCTGGACTTGTCCCGGATAGGAAGGGTAGTTCCTAGGGAGAATTGGTGTTTGTAATCAAGATGATTATAGTGAAATTCCATCATTGTTCTGATGGAGACTGGATGTAGGCTGCATTGCACTTAGCAGCTGAATCAGGATACTTCTTGGTGTGATTCTCTCTCTCTCTTTTACTCCATTTCTGGTTCTGTTGCGTAGGAGACAAAATTGAAAAATATCTCCTGTCTGGTTACGAGACAAAATGAAAATGTCTCTTGACTAGGTATGAGACAAAAATAAGAAAAATCTCCTAAAGCTATTTCAAAGGGCAGAAAGTAACACTCAGCAAAAAAAAGGGGCTAAGATTCAACCCTCCTTCCCTTAGCCACTGATAATTGGTATCAGAGCTTGGTCTTAAAGAGATCAAGCTTTGCAGCTTGGAGAAAAGATCCTGATGGCAGAAAATAGTGGCTCAAACCTGGTGTCCTACACTCTGACAGAAGGACAGTCAAGCAACATACCTCCTCTCTTTAATAGAAAGAACTACACTTATTGGAAGGAAAGAATGAAGATTTTTTTCAAGTAGTAGACTACAGACTCTAGAAGATAATCCTAGAAGGTTCTTAATTTCCAACCACTACAGGAGCAAATTGTGTGGTTTCTCTCAAGAGTGAAGCCAGCTGGACAGAAGAAGACAGAAAAAAGGTGGAGCGCAACGCCAAAGTTATCAACTTGCTCAACTGTGCGATCAGCTTTGAGGAGTACCGACGGGTATCAAGATGCACAACGACAAAGGAAATCTGGGACAAACTTCAAGTCACTCATGAAGGCACATCCCTAGTTAAGAAGACCAGAATAGACATGTTGAACAGAGAATATGAAATGTTCTCAATGAAGGAAGGAGAATCGATAGATGATCTATTTGAAAGATTCAACATCATCATCAATGGCTTGGATGCTATGGGATCACATATCCTAAATATGTGCTTGTGAGGAGAATCTTGAGAAGTCTCACAAAAGAGTGGAAAACTAAGGCAATAGTGATATCTGAGAGTAGTGGTCTTGATTCTATTACTTATGATGATTTGAGAGAAAATTTACTTGCCTTTGAAAACACTGATGAGCGGATAATTTATACGCTTTTTGGCATTGTTTTCAGTATGTTTTTAGTATATTTTAATTAGTTTTTATTATGTTTTTATTAGTTTTTAAATAAAAATTACTCTTCTGGACTTTACTATGAGTTTGTGTATTTTTTTGTGATTTCAGGTATTTTCTGGCTGAAATTGAGGGACCTGAGCAAAAATCTGATTCAGAGGCTGAAAAAGGACTGCAGATGCTGTTGGATTCTGACCTCCCTGCACTCAAAGTAGATTTTCTAGAGTTATAGAAGCCCAATTGGTGCGCTCTCAATTGCGTTAGAAAGTAGACATCATGGGCTTTCCAGCAATATATAATAGTCCATACTTTGCCCAAGATTTGATGGCCCAAACAGGCATTCTAAGTCAGCTCAAGAATTCTGGCGTTTAACTCCAAAACTGGCACAAAAGCTGGAGTTAAATGCCCAAACTGGCACAAAAGCTGGCGTTTAATTCCAAAAAAAAGTCTCTACACATGGAAGCTTCAATTCTCAGCCCAAGCACACACCAAGTGGGTCCGAAAGAAGATTTCTGCATTAATTACTGATTTCTGTAAACCCTAGGCTACTAGTTCTCTATAAATAGGACATTTTGCTATTGTATTTGACACACTTGATCATACTTTCATAGACCTTTCCACGTTTTGGGGCTGGCCTCACGGCCATGCCTAGATCTTTTGTTCTTATGTATTTTCAACGGTGGAGTTTCTACACACCATAGATTAAGGTGTGGAGCTCTGCTGTTCTTCATGAATTAATACAAGTACTGTTGTTTTTCTATTCAACTCAAGTCTATTTCTTCTCCAAGATATTCATTCGTTCTTCAACTTGATGAATGTGATGATCCATGACACTCATCATCATTCTCACCTACGAACATGTGCCTGATAACCACCTCTGTTCTACTAGCAATGGCTTGAATGCGTATCTCTTGGGTTTCTAATCTAAGATTGGAACCTTCGTGGTATAGGCTAGAATTATTGGCGGCCATTCCTGAGATCCAGAATGTCTAAACCTTGTCTGTGGTATTCTGAGTAGGATCTGGAAAGGGATGACTGTGACGAGCTTCAAACTCGCGATTGTTGGACGTGTGACAGATGCAAAAGGATCAATGGATCCTATTCCAACATGATCGAGAACCGACAAATGATTAGCCGTGCGGTGACAGCGCATTTGGAACGTTTTCACTGAGAGGACGGGAAGTAGCCATTGACAACGGTGATGCCCAACATAAAGCTTGCCATGGAAAGGAGTATGAATGATTGGAAGAAGGCAATAGGAAAGCAGAGGTTCAAGGGGAACAAAGCATCTTCATACGCTTATTTGAAATCCACCAATGATTTACATAAGTATCTCTATCTGTACTTTATGTTTATTTTCATCACCTTAAACTCCATAACTATTTGAATCCGCCTGACTGAGATTTACAAGATGATCATAGCTTGCTTCAAGCCGACAATCTCCGTGGGATCGATCCTTACTCACGTAAGGTTTATTACTTGGACGACCCAGTGCACTTGCTGGTTAGTTGTGCGGAGTTGTCATAAAAGAGTTGAGATTACAAGTGTGCCACACCAAGTTGTTGGCGCCATTGATGATCACAATTTCGTGCACCAAGTTTTTGGCGCCGTTGTCAGGGATTGTTCGAGTTTGGACAACTGACGGTTCATCTTGTTGCTTAGATTAGGTATCTTTTTTTCAGAATTTTTAAGAATAAATTCTAGAGTTTCAAGGTGATGTTCTTATCATCACAAAAGCTGATTGATTCTCATCAATTTAGCTGCTGAATGTAATGTCCTGCTGAAGCTTGGCCAAACATGTCTAATCTTTTTAGACTGAAGCTTTAGACTAACATTGCATGATTCCTGGAATTCTTATTAAAAGTTTTGATTCTCTTTATTTTCTTTTCCATATAAGTTTCGAAAATCACAAAAAAATTTATAAAACCATAAAATCAAAAATATTTTATGTTTCTTGTTTGAGTCTAGTATCAATTTTTAAGTTTGGTATCAATTGCATGTTTTTATTCTTCTTGCATTTTTCGAATCTATACATATTGTTCTTCATTGATCTTCAAGTTGTTCTTGATGATTTCATTACTCTGATCTTTAAATTCTCTTGTTTTGTGTGTTTTGTTGTTTCTCATATGCATTTTCAATTTGTTAGTGTCTCCTATATGAAAATTTTTAAGTTTGGTGTCCTGCATGCATTGTTTATTTGATCTAAGTTGCATTTTTATTGTTTCTCATCATCAAAAATTCAAAAATATTTTTAAAACTATGTCTTTTCAAGTCAATAACACAGAGAATTGAAGATTCAGAATAGTCAGCAGAGGAATCAAACAGAAAAAGCTGGGCATTCAAAACGCCCAGTGAAGAAGGAAAATTGGCGTTTAAACGCCAGCCAGGGTACCTGGCTGGGCGTTTAATGCCCAAAAAGATAGAGATTTGGGCGTTAAACGCCAGAATGGACACCATTCTGGGCATTTAACGCCAGGATGACACTAGAGGGAAGATTTTGTTTTTAATTCAAATTTTTTTCAAATCTTCATAATTTTTCAAAATCAAATCCTTTTCAAATGATATTTTTTCAATCATATCTCCTTCAAAATCAATTTCTTTCCATTTTATATTTAATTTTACTATTTTCAAAAATCCTTGCTTCAATTCAAGATTTACTTCAAAAAATCTTTTTCAAAAATCACTTGATTTCTTTCTCAATCTTAGTTTTCGAAAACCAATTACCAAATCTTCAAAATCTCTTACTTTAATTTCGAAAAATTCTTCCCCTCTTCTCACATCCTTCTATTTAAGGGACTAACACCCCTCCTCAAGGTGCAATTCGAACTCTATCCCTCTTGATAAGTTCAAATTCTCTCATCTTTATCCCCTCCTTCTATTCTTCTTTTCCTCTGACACTTCAATGAATTTCTATACTGTGACATAGAGGATTCCATACTTTCTTGTTTTCTTCTCTTTCATATGAGCAGGAGCAAAGATAAAAACATTCTTGTTGAAGCTGATCCTGAACCTGAAAGGACCTTGAAGAGAAAGCTAAGAGAAACTAAAACACAACTCTCTCTAGAGGGCCTAACAGAGCTCTTCAAAGAAGAAGAAACCATGGCAGCCGAAAACAACAACAATGCCAACAATGCAAGGAAGGTGCTTGGTGACTTTACTGCACCTACTCCTGATTTCTATGGGAGAAGCATCTCTATCCCTGCCATTGGAGCAAACAACTTTGAGCTTAAGCCTCAATTAGTTTCTCTAATGCAACAGAATTACAAGTTTCATGGACTTCCATTAGAAGATCCTCATCAGTTCTTAGCTGAATTCTTGCAAATCTGTGATACTGTTAAGACCAATGGAGTTGATCCTGAAGTCTACAGACTTATGCTCTTCCCTTTTGCTGTAAGAGACAGAGCTAGGACATGGTTGGACTCACAACCTAAAGAAAGCTTAAACTCTTGGAAAAAGCTAGTCAATGCCTTCTTGGCAAAGTTCTTTCCACCTCAAAAATTGAGTAAGCTTAGAGTGGAAGTCCAAACTTTTAGACAGAAGGATGGTGAATCCCTCTATGAAGCTTGGGAAAGATACAAGCAATTGATCAGAAGGTGCCCTTCTGACATGCTTTCAGAATGGAGCATCATAGGAATCTTCTATGATGGTCTGTCTGAACTATCCAAGATGTCATTGGATAGCTCTGCTGGAGGATCTCTTCATCTGAAGAAGACGCCTGCAGAAGCTCAGGAACTCATTGAAATGGTTGCAAATAACCAATTCATGTACACTTCTGAAAGGAATCCTGTGAATAATGGGATAACTCAGAAGAAGGGAGTTCTTGAGATTGATACTCTGAATATCATACTGGCTCAGAATAAAATATTGACCCAGCAAGTCAATATGATTTCTCAGAGTCTGTTTGGAATGCAAGCAGCAACAGGCAGTACTAAGGAAGCTTCCTCTGAAGAAGAAGCTTATGATCCTGAGAACCCAACAATGGAAGAAGTGAATTACATGGGAGAACCCTATAGAAACACCTATAATCCTTCATGGAGAAATCACCCAAATCTCTCATGGAAGGATCAACAGAGACCTCAACAAGGTTTCAACAACAACAATGGTGGAAGAAACAGGTTTAGCAATGGCAAGTCTTTTCCATCATCTTCTCAGCAATAGACAGAGAATTCTAAGCAGAGCCCCTCTAACTTAGCAACCATTGTCTCTGACTTAATCAAAACCACTCAAAGTTTCATGACTGAAACAAGGTCCTCCATTAGAAATTTGGAGGCACAAGTGGGTTAGCTGAGTAAGAAAATTACTAAACTCCCTCCTAGTACTCTCCCAAGCAATACAGAAGAGAATCCAAAGAGAGAGTGCAAGGCCATAAACACGTCTCACATGGCCGAACATGGAGAGGAGGAAGAGGCAGTGATTCCCACCGAGGAAGACTTCAATGGACGTCCACTAACCTCCATGGATTTCCCTAATGAGGAACCATGGGAATCTGAGGCTCAGACTGAGACCATAGAGATTCCATTAAATTTACTTTTGCCATTCATGAGCTCTGATGAGTATTCTTCCTCTGAAGAGGATGAAGATGTTACTGAAGAGCAAGTTGCTAAGTACCTTAGAGCAATCATGAAGCTAAATACCAGGTTGTTTGGTAATGAGACTTGGGAGGATGAACCTCCATTGCTCATCAAAGAACTGGATGACTTGACTAGGCAGAAATTACCTCTGAAGAGACAAGATCCTGAAAAATTCTCAATCCCTTGTACCATAGGCACCATGACCTTTGAGAAGGCTTTGTGTGACCTGGGATCAAGTATAAACTTTATGCCTCTCTCTGTAATGGAGAAGCTAGGGATCATTGAGGTACAAGCTGCAAGAATCTCACTAGAGATGGCAGACAATTCAAAGAAACAGGCTTATGGACTTGTAGAGGATGTCTTGGTAAAGGTTGAAGACCATTACATCCCTGCTGATTTTATAATCCTAGAAACTGGGAAGTGTATGGATGAATCCATCATCCTTGGCAGACCCTTCCTAGCCACAGCAAAGGCTGTGATTGATATTGACAGAGGAGAATTGATCATTCAAGTGAATGAAGACTCCCTTGTGTTTAAAGCTCAAGGATATCCCTCTGTAAACATGGAGAGGAAGCATGAAGAGCTTCTCTCAATACAGAGTCAAACAGAGCCCCCACAGTCAAACTCTAAGTTTGGTGTTGAACCCCCACATTCAAACTCTAAGTTTGGTGTTGGGAGGTTTCAACATTGCTCTGAACATCTGTGAGGCTCCATGAGAGCCCACTGTCAAGCTATTGACATTAAAGAAGCGCTTGTTGCGAGGCAATCCAATCTTTACTATTCTATGATAATTTTCTATTTTCTATTGTTATTTTATATTTTCTGTAGGTTGATGATCATGTGAAGTCACAAAAACAATTGAAAAAGCAAAAACAAAGTGAAAAACAGAATGAAAAATAGAACACCCTGGAGGAGACAGTTACTGGCGTTTAAACGCCAGTAAAGGTAGCAGAATGGGCGTTAAACGCCCAGTCTGGCACCATTCTGGGCGTTTAACGCCAGAAATGGGCACCAGACTGGCGTTTAATGCCAGGAATGGGCAAGAAGCTGGCGTTAAACGTCAGAAATGGGCAGCAGCCTGGCGTTTAACGCCAGGATTGGCAGAAAGGGGCGTTTTGCACGCCACCTGGTGCAGGGATGAGATATCCTTGACACCTCAGGATCTGTGGACCCCACAGGATCCCCACCACTCTCTCTCTTCTTCACCCATTCACCAATCACCTCAATACCTCTTCCCCAAAAACCCCTCACCTATCAAATCCCACCATTCTCTTTACCATTCACATCCATCCTTCATAAAACCCCACCTACCTCACCACTCAAATTCAAACCACTTTCCCTCCCAAACCCACCCATAATGGCCAAACCATACCTCCCCTCTCACTCCTATATAAAACCATCTTCACTCCTTCATTTTCACACAACCTAAACACCACTTCTCCCCCTTGGCCGAAACACAAAGCCCCCTCCATCTCCTTTATTTCTTCTTCTTCTACTCTCTTCTTTCTTCTTTTGCTCGAGGACAAGCAACCTTCTAAGTTTGGTGTGGTAAAAGCTAAAGCTTTTTGTTTTTTCATAACCATTTATGGCACCAAAGGCCAGAGAAACCTCTAGAAAGAGGAAAGAGAAGGCAAACGCTTCCACTTCCGAGTCATGGAAGATGGAGAGATTCCTCTCAAGAGTGCATCAAGACCACTTCTATGAAGTTGTGGCCAAGAAGAAGGTGATCCCCGAGGTCCCTTTTAAGCTCAAAAAGGGCAAATATCTGGAGATCCGACATGAGATCTAAAGAAGAGGTTGGGAAGTTCTCACCAACCCCATTCAACAAGTCGGAATCTTAATGGTTCAAGAGTTCTATGCCAATGCATGGATCACCAAGAACCATGATCAAAGTGTGAACCCGGATCCTAAGAATTGGCTTACAATGGTCCGAGGGAAATACTTAGACTTTAGTCCGGAAAATGTAAGGTTGGCATTCAACTTGCCCATGATGCAAGGAGATGCGCACCCCTACACTAGAAGGGTCAACTTTGATCAAAGGTTGGACCAAGTCCTCATGGACATCTGTGAAGAGGGCGCTCAATGGAAGAGAGATTCAAGAGGGAAGCCGGTTCAACTAAGAAGGCATGACCTCAAGCCCGTGGCTAGGGGATGGTTGGAGTTCATCAAACGCTCAATCATTCCTACTAGCAACCGATCTGAAGTTACTATAGACCGGGCTATCATGATTCATAGCATCATGATTAGAGAGGAAGTAGAAGTTCATGAGGTTATATCCCAAGAACTCTACAAGGTGGCAGACAAGTCCTCTCCTTTGGCAAAGTTAGCCTTCCCCTCATCTCATTTGTCACCTTTGCAATTCGGTTGGAATTGACATAGAGGGAGACATTCTCATTGATGAGGACAAGCCCATAACTAAGAAAAGGATGGAGCAAACAAGAGATCCCACTCATGGACAAGAGCATGAGGAAACTCCTCATCATGAAATCCCTGAGATACCTCAAGGGATGCATTTTCCTCCACAAAACTTTTGGGAGCAATTCAACACCTCCCTAGGAGAATTAAGTTTCAACATGGGACAACTAAGGGTGGAGCACCAAGAACATTCCATCCTCCTCCATGAAATTAGAAAAGATCAAAGAACCATGAGAGAGGAGTGACGATTGGATTCTTGATGGTTTAGAATTTCTCAAATAAAATCTCGTCGAAGTATAGTTTCTAAACCAAGCAATAATCCTTTCATACAAAAAGTTGTTTGTCACTAAAACAAACCCCTAAATTTATAAACCGAAGTATTTAAACCTCGGGTCGTTCTCCCTAGGAATTACAATAAAGTGTCTTGTTATTGGTTGTGAGTTATTTTGGGGTTTAATATTTTGTACAAGAAATATAAATGGCAAAGGAAATAAACTAACAACTAACAAGGCTCTTGGCAATATATGAGAGCTAGAAATCCTATCCTAGTTATCCTCCTCAATTGTGATGAGAATTTTTCATTGCTCCCACTTAGTTAACCTCTAACCATAGAGGAGAGTCAAGTGGATGAATCAATTTGATTCCTCAAGTCCTAATTAACTCCTAAAGGAAAGACTAGCTTTAGAGGCTTTCAAATCAATTAGCAATCTCTAATTATCAATCAACAAAGGAATTAGATAACTCAAGAGTCACTAATCACTCTACCTAGTCCAAGAGGAACAAAATCTATACAAAAATCCAACCAAGCATTTCATCAAACACTCGGAAGGCACAAAAGAAAAGTATAGCAAATCACAACAAGAATGAATTCTAACTACAATTGAATACAAAGAATTAACAGCAACAATCAAGGAAATCACAATTATCATGAATTACCTCAAATTGCATTATTGAAAGGGAATAAAAGAAACAACAATCTATCCAAAACAAAGTGAAGAATCACAAGAATTAAAGTACATAACTAGAGAGAGGAAGAGGAGAAGATTAAGAATTGGCAAAGGAGAATTGAATTAAGGCATGAATTAAACCTAGATCTAAGAAGAGAGATTAACCCTAACCTAATCCTAATCCTAGAGAGAAGTGAGAGCTTCTCTCTCCAAAACTACTCTAAACTAAAGCTATGACTAACTTCTAATCTAATTGTCTCCCCCTTTTAATCCTTGATCCTTTTATTCCTTTCTATCAGCAATTGGCGCCAAAAAATGGGTTCAGAAACCCCTCAAAATCGCCAGGCACGTGTTGCCTTAATGAAGTCATGTGCAGACATCGACGTGTGCGCGCACGGTACGCGTGCGCGTACCTGGCTGATTCCGTAATGTGCGCGTGAGCGCCTTGTGCGCGTGCGCGTGCTTGGCCGTGATCAATTCTTTGGCTTTTTGTGCTTCTCTCCACTTGCATGCTTCCTTCCTTGCTTCCTTTGATCCATGCCTGGCCTATTTCAATCCTGGAATTACTAGCAAACACATCAAGGCATCTTATGGAATCAAGGAGAAATCAAAATTCATCAAAATAAGGCCTAAAAAGCATGTTTTTACACTTAAGCACAAATACGGGAGAGATAACAAAACCATGCTAATTCATAGGTTAAATGCGAGAAAAGGTCATCAAAATACTCTAAATTCAATACAAGATAAACCCTAAAAATGGGGTTTATCAACCTCCCCACACTTAAACCTTAGCATGTCCTCATGCTAAAATAAGAAGGAACTAAGGGGTATGACATTTATTAAATGTAACTAAATTATATGAGTCCTATCTATATGCAAATACCTAAAGCAAATGGAAATGCTTAGTTCAAACAAATCAATTCCTAAGAGACATGTTTAAGCACAATAGCTAGGCAATAGGAATTAAGCCCAAACCACAATTGTATTGAATTATAAAAAAAAAAGAGTCCAAGCTTGCAAGAATATAAATAATATGGGTGAACACATGTACTTGAACTTTTGAACCCTCACCGGATGTGTATCCGCTCTATTCACTCAAGTGTTTAAGGGTTAATTCACTCAATTCTCTTCTAATCAAGCTTTCCAAAATTTGATTTTCTTCTAACAATCAACACTTATTCAATGTATGCATAAATTCATCATGAGGTCTTTCATTTAGGTTGTAATGGGGTTAGGGTCAAGGTAGGATCATTTATGGTTAAGTGGACTAGAGTTTAGATCTTTGATTAGTATAGACTTTTCCACCTAACTATATAATAACCTATACAAATTTAAACTACTCTAACTACCCATTCTTCACTTTTTCTTACATATTCATGCATCTTATTTCTTGATTCATAACACTTATGCATTGATTCCCTTTTGTTGAACTTCACCTTGGGACATTTTGTCCCCTTTTATATTTTTTTTCTTTCTTCTTTTTTTTTTTTAATTCAATCAATACATGAATATGTTCCCAATTCCTAAATGTGGAAGTGTACTACCCCTTTTTATCCCATCCAGTGTTCCCAAGCCTCACCAACTTTGAGTAATAAATACTCTCACTAGCCTAGGCTAATCAAAGATCCAAATAAGGACTTTTCATTGATTTTCCGCCTTGGGCTTGTAATGTGCTAAAATGAGAATAAGTTGGTTAAGCATAGGCTCAAAATTGGCTAACAATGGAGAGTAAAAGGTAGGCTATTTGGGTAAGTGGGCTAATGAAATAATGGCCTCAATCATACAAATGCATGAATACAAGAAATAAATGGACATATAGAATCAAGCAAATCAAGGATCACAATTATAGAAAGAGAACAATTGCACACAAGAATGGAAAATAAGTGGTTATAAAATGTAACCACATCAATAGGCTCAAGTCTCACAAGCTTGTGTTCTTAATTCAATACATGCTTCACAAAGTATGAAATTCAAGCAAGTTGCACCAAAAGCTTCCTTCAATCAATTGGGTTGGTGCCCTATGTCCTATAATTAAAATTCTTGGAAAATCTCAATATTTGACTAAGCATTGTTGTGATTGAAAAATGCAAAAATTTCCCTTAGTTTACCCTTTTCTTTTTCACTTAAAACCAATTTTCTATGCAAAAAGGATGACTAAGTTTTCACTTAAAACATGATTTCTAATCACAACCACAAACTAAAAAGAAAGATATACAAAAGAAGATATGCAAAAATGTATAAAGAAAAATCCAACTAAAAATATGGAATCTATCATCTAAAACATCTAAAGATATCCAAAAGCATCAAAATATCTAAAATCCAAAATAAGCAGTAAAGGTATCCCAAAACGAGCCAAAATAGCAAGAGTATCCAAAATGAACTCAAGGTGCATCAAATATATACAAGAGATATGCAAAGTAAGGTAACTAAGAAAGTGGCCAAAATGTTCACCGGTCCTCTAATGATGCTACCGGTGAGCTCCCCACACTTAAGACCAAGCATCGTCCTCGATGCTAAACTGGAGGATCAGTGGAAGGTACAACGGTAGCTGCTGAATCTGTCTGAGGCTGTGGAACCGGCTCCTCATGGGTCTGTGGAGTCTCTGTAGTGTCAGGAGCAGCTGGAGGTGCATCCTGCTGAATCGGCTCATCCGCATCCTCCTCCTGATGATCCTGCTCACCGGAGGCCAGAGAGTCTGGGAGCGGAGGCAACTCAGCGCCAAGGGAGATGAGTGCCTGATCCATCCGATCCAGTCGGCGTCTGACATGGAGCCTCTCGCGCTCCAAAAACCGAAACAGACGCTGGACCAGTAGGTAAGTGGGCTCAGGTGCTGAAGGATGGGCTGTCGAAAAAGATGGAGCTGCTGTAGAAGAAGATGGGGCTGCTGTCGAAGCTGAAGGTCCAACCGTCCCTACTACTGCTCTAGCCCTAGAACGGCGTCTAGATGGGGGCTTCTCGTGCACCCAACCACCCCAAGGAATAGTGACCTCCTTGTCAACGTCATCTGGGGGTGGTGGTATCACGTCATCATCCAACCAGGAGACCTCAGCTAGGGCGGCCATGCTGGTAACCAAGGTGGGGAATGGAAGCAGGCCACGAATATGCGCTCGCCACATACTCTGCCGGATCAATCGAGGAAAATAAACGTCCTTCCCCTCCATAACGCACCCAATCAGAAGGAGCATCTCCATAGGGATCTCAGAGAAGTGGGTGGTGGGTAAGACATAATGGGCAAATATCATCTGCCAAGTCTTGGCCTCTCTAGTCAGCTGAGCAAAGGGCATCCCTTTAGGCTTAGTGTTGTTTGCATCCATGACCCAAGTAGCATCTGGTAGACCGATCACGCGCCTAAGCGCCTCATAGTCAAAGGTCATGCTGTGAATGGCTAACTCAGCCTGCTGATGAGCGCAGGTACCATTAGGAAGATGTCGGCACTGCAATGCCTCCTCTATAGCAGGCTCAGTAATCATAACCTCTCTACCCCTCAACTGAACTGAATCCAAAGTGGGACGGAAGAAGTTGCAATAAAATTCCTTCACCCAAGAGATGTTGATATCCCCCAAATCTCTGTCAACAAAATCCATACCCAACTCTAGGATCCGACTAGTAATGGAGCGTCGTACATCATTGGGAAGGACAAGCTTCTTCTCTGTATTCAGCTTCGTCGTCCGGTACTTAGAAAGGCGAAGCTCACAGTAGAGATTGGGAAACTTGGTTGGGTTGGTAGAGGGTAGCAACTGATTTTCCTTTTCTTCTTCATTCAAAGGATTCTTAGCAAGATTCTTGTAGGTGGAGGGACTAGAGGGAGTAGAATGTTTTCTTTTCTTGGAGGAGGTGGCGATAGGTTTTCCTTTATCCGATATCCTGAAAAAGAGAATAGAATATAGGCAATTAAGCACTTAGCACGAAGCAAGCAAAACATGTTCAGGATGTAAAATAGATGGCAAGCAAACATGATGTGAATTGAACTTAAAACATGGACAGCAAGTAAGAGCAGAAAACATAGCCGTAAACCAAGAATTCAATGTTTCAAACAATGTGCACAATTCTTAAGGAATAGGCATGTTCATCATCATGACTCAAAAGAATGGTTAAAAGTTAGAATGCAAGTGAAAGTGAAGTTGGTAAGTAAAGAAGTCAGTGAGTTAGAAAAGTGGAGTTAGAAATTAGTAGTATGATGAAAGATGAACCTATCAAGCATACGAATCATGTTCACAATCATGAGGGTATACAGAGTGTTGGGCAATTCTTGATTCCATTAGGCCAATGCCGAACCCAGGAGTCAAATAGAAACGGAAATTAGCCCAATATGAACTTGGTGCACAGTAAGCAAGGGTTTAGAAAATGTATATGCCAAGTTCAATTTGTCAATAGAAATTAGAAGGGAAAATGGTTCCTTGAAAGTTGGGCAGTATTCCGGTTTAAAATTGGATGTTTCTGGATGGCAACATGGCACAAACAGCATGATCACAACATCAGTTAAGCACAACGACAATGAGATAGCATTCAGCAACACAAATTACAGAAAAAGAGCAAAAAAGAGCCGACCAAAATCAAACATACAGCACCCAAGGAACAAACAGCAGATTATGCACAAACGAAGCACTTACCAGGCCTAGAATCCTCTATCCAGTCCTAGCTACCTAACCGCAATTATTTCTATCTATCCTAACATACACAAATTCAGTCTTTAACTAATTAACAGCATACTAACAGAAATGAGAAATTAACAGAGAGCAGGGTTAGGCAGGAACCTGGAGCAGAGCGGAAATGGAAATAAGGCAGAGGAGTAAGGGGGCAGGGACGTGACTGAGCAACGGCGAGGCGGAGCAGAGCGCCGCCGCAGAGGGTGGCGGGTGGTGCGGCGGAAGGGGTGACAGGAAGTGAGGGGGATCTCATGGCGGCGGAGTAGCAGAGGCGCTCCGGTGGGAGAGGAGAGCAGAGGGGCGAGTGAGTGGGTGTGTGAATCGCGGGAGTGAGGTCGAGTGAGATCGGCGGCGGTCGGAGGGTGGTTGACGGCGGCCTGTGGTTCGTCCGAAAAGAGAAAGGGAAGAGAGGTAGAGGATGGTGACAGGGAGAAGAAGAGGGACGAGAGGGTAAGACAGAGGGGGTGTGTGGCGACGGCGGCGCAGTCGCCGGTGGTGACGATGGTGGTGAGTGAGAAGAAGAAGAAGATGATGAGGGAGAAGAGAGAGTGTGGGACTGCGCAGTGCCCTTCGCGTGTGAGGGTTATCCTATTTCTTGAATCGACGCGAGCGCGCACCTCGCGCGTCCGCGTACATCGATGAAACTAGGGCCCCACGCGTGAGCGTACAGCATGCTCAAGCGTGGATGGGCAAACTATACAAGGGCGCGTGCGCGTTCAGTGCGCGCACGCGCACATTGAGTTGGGCTGGAGGCTTAGAGTGGGCTTGATGCACGCCTAACTCTCTGGACAAAGGCCTGGAGTGGCAGCGTCATATAAGGGATGCACGCGCGGCAAGCGCGCGTCCGCGTACGTTGGTAATCTGTTCCTCCTTTTGACATACTGGCGCGCACGTAGTGAGTGCGCGTCCGCGTGAGTTGAGTTGAGCTGGGGGCTTAAAGTTGGCCCAGATCCAGCGCAACTCTCTGGATTTTGGCCCAGAAGTTGTAGCAGCGGATCTACGCGTACGCGGCAGGTGCGCGTACGCGTGCGTTTCCCTATAGCTGTATGGACGCGCACGCACGTAGTGCGCGTCAGCGTGGAAGGAATTGGGCTTGAGGCACAACGCTGGCCTAAGAGAGGCCCAACTCTCTGGAATATGGGTGATGATGCATCCGCTCAGGGACGCGTGCGCGTACGGTGTGCGCGCGCGTCCTCCCCACCATTCTTCTCTCTCTCTCTCTCTTTTTTTTATCAAGCAGAAAAATTTTGCTCAGGTGCTCCCTAGACTGCTCACAACTCTTTATTCAATCAACCATCATACAATTCACAAAAATGCAATTTGATATTATTCATCTACTACTAAACACAACATACACGTGACTAAGCTAACAATTAAGTTGTACAAACAAATTATGTGAAACATCTACCTACAATGGCAACTCAAATCACTTATTAAGCAAATTTAAAAGAGAATGGAAAGAGTTTACCATGGTAGGGTGTCTCCCACCTAGCACTTTTAGTTTAAGTCCTTAAGTTGGACATTTTGAGGAGTTTATTGTCATGGTGGCTTATGTTTGTACTCATCCTTGAATCTCCAAGGATCCTTGCTTCTCAATTGGTTGACAGAATTTCCAACCATTTTCGTCAAGCTTGGCCAAATTTCTACCCAAGATATGAGTCCCCATAGTTGGTCTTCACCTAGCGAGCCGGGGTCCCATATCTTATCTTCGCACCCGTCTTCAATTTGATCTTCATACTTTTTCCTTCCGGGTGGTAGACATATAGAATTTTCTTTAATATACCAAGCCTTCCTTTGAGACCCATGCAAAGTGGTATTCTTCCAATCATCGTTCCTATGCCTTGAAACTTTGATCTTAATGAGCCTAATTCCTAATTTGCAACCACTACACAATTCTCTTTTTCCTTTAAGTCCACAAAGAGCTCTAAGTTGTCCATTATTCTCAATCAAACCATATTCAAGTGGGAAATTAAAGTCTAGAGATAGAGATTTTACCCACTTAAATGTTGTATTGGATGGTAAGTTGGGAAGGGATACCTCCCCACACTTAGACAATGCAAGGTCTACTTCCTTGTACTCTTCTTTGTGTATTTTCACCTCTTGACAAATTTCAACCATTTCCCTTTTACTTGGCTTGGTGTTGTCTTCAAGAACCTCGGTTTCTTGCCCAATGGGAGGTGATTCAATTTTGGATAGAAATTCATTGATGACTAAATCCATCTCTTGATTAACCTCTTCATAGTCTTCAATCTCAATATACACCGTGCCAACGTTTTCCTCTTGGTAGCTCTCTTTCGATTCACTCTCTTTCTCATTGCTCATCAAGGGTATGGGAGGTTGTGCACACTCTTCTATAATTTCAACTCCATGTCCAATGGGAGAAGATTCCATTGTAGAGAGAAATTCATTCATGATTGAATCCATCTCTTGATAAACCTCTTCCAAGTCTCCAACGACGGTATGCCTTAGAGGTTGCGCACCCTCTTCAACATCAATATCAAGCTCCTTGGAAGAGTGCTCCATGGTACTACATTCCCTTGGATTTTTAACATCTCTTAAATCGTCAACCACTTCTTCCTTTTCTTCAATGATTATAGCTTCCTCTAGTTACTCCAATACAAAATGGCATTTCTCATCCCCCACCGGAGTTTCCAATCTCTCCTTCATGTTTTGCTCTTCTTTTGCGGTTCCACATGTGGCTACGAAAGCACCTCGAGTATTCAAACATTGGTGGGCTAAAGTGTGCACCACCTTGGTCAAATTGGTCACAAACTCAAGTGTATCCTGCTTCATAGCTTCTTGTCCTTGAAGTAACAAAGTGAGAGGATCGTCTATTGGGGCTTGGGGTGGGTAGGAAGGTTCATCATTTTGGAGAGAGGGTTCATGGTAGGAAGGTGATTCTTCTTGGTAAAGGTATGGAGATGGTGAGTATTGAGGTGGTTCTTGGGAGTAATCTTGATATGGTTGTGGTGATTCTAGAAGTTCTTGCTCATAATGGCCATAAAAATATGGTATGGATGATTGGTTATATGATGGATATGGATCATAGGGTAGTGTTTGGTAATAAAAGGCTTGTGAGAATGGTTGAGGTTCATGTTGAGGATGAGATTCATAGGCATATGATGGTGGTTGTTGAGTGTCACAAAAAGAATCATCATAGCCGTTAAGTTGGCATGCATTAGGATGGAAATTATACCTATAAGTATCCGGAGGTTGTTGCCAATAGGAGTGATCAATTCCTTGAGGCTCTTCCCATCTTTGTTCGTTCCATGCATGGTACATGTTGCCATTAAAGTCCACATTTCCTACAACACACTTAGAACCAAACTCAAAGCCAAAGTGAGAATTCATAATGAGAGAACAAAATAAAACTAACAAAAATTAAGAAACAAACAAAAGATAAACCCATTCACAATATTCACATATGTACAATAACCAATAACACAACACCATTGCATCATCCCCGGCAACGGCGCCATTTTGACGATTGGATTCTTGATGGTTTAGAATTTCTCAAATAAAATCTCGTCGAAGTATAGTTTCTAAATCAAGCAATAAACCTTTCATACAAAAAGTTGTTTGTCACTAAAACAAACCCCTAAATTTATAAACCGAAGTATTCAAACCTCGGGTCGTTCTCCCTAGGAATTACAATAAAGTGTCTTGTTATTGGTTGTGAGTTATTTTGGAGTTTAAGATTTTGTACAAGAAATATAAATGGCAAAGGAAATAAACTAACAACTAACAAGGCTCTTGGCAAGATATGAGAGCTAGAAATCCTATCCTAGTTATCCTCCTCAATTGTGATGAGAATTGTTCATTGCTCCCACTTAGTTAACCTCTAACCATAAAGGAGAGTCAAGTGGATGAATCAATTTGATTCCTCAAGTCCTAATTAACTCCTAAAGGAAAGACTAGCTTTAGAGGCTTTCAAATCAATTAGCAATCTCTAATTATCAATCAACAAAGGAATTAGATAACTCAAGAGTCACTAATCACTCTACCTAGGCCAAGAGGAACAAAATCTATACAAAAATCCAACCAAGCATTTCATCAAACACTCGGAAGGCACAAAAGAAAAGTATAGCAAATCACAACAAGAATGAATTCTAACTACAATTGAATACAAAGAATTAACAACAACAATCAAGGAAATCACAATTATCATGAATTACCTCAAATTGCATTATTGAAAGGGAATAAAAGAAACAACAATCTATCCAAAATAAAGTGAAGAATCACAAGAATTAAAGTACATAACTAGAGAGAGGAAGAGGAGAAGATTAAGAATTGGCAAAGGAGAATTGAATTAAGGCATGAATTAAACCTAGATCTAAGAAGAGAGATTAACCCTAACCTAATCCTAATCCTAGAGAGAAGTGAGAGCTTCTCTCTCCAAAACTACTCTAAACTAAAGCTATGACTAACTTCTAATCTAATTGTCTCCCCCTTTTAATCCTTGATCCTTTTATTCCTTTCTATTAGCAATTGGCGCCAAAAAATGGGTTCAGAAACCCCTCAAAATCACCAGGCACGTGTTGCCTTAATGAAGTCATGTGCAGACATCGACGCGTGCGCGCACGGTACGCGTGCGCGTACCTGGCTGATTCCGCAATGTGCGCGCGAGCGCCTTGTGCGCGTGCGCGTGCTTGGCCGTGATCAATTCTTTGGCTTTTTGTGCTTCTCTCCACTTGCATGCTTCCTTCCTTGCTTCCTTTGATCCATGCCTGACCTATTTCAATCCTGGAATTACTAGCAAACACATCAAGGCATCTTATGGAATCAAGGAGAAATCAAAATTCATCAAAATAAGGACTAAAAAGCATGTTTTTACACTTAAGCACAAATACGGGAGAGATAACAACACCATGCTAATTCATAGGTTAAATGCGAGAAAAGGTCATCAAAATACTCTAAATTCAATACAAGATGAACCCTAAAGATGGGGTTTATCAAGGAGCAACAAAGGCAAGGAAGAGACATTGAGGAGCTCAAGCACTCCATAAGATCTTCAAGAGGAAGAACAAGCCGCCATCACTAAGGTGGACCCGTTCTTTAATTTCCTTGTTCTTTATTTTCCTGTTTTTCGAATTTTTGTGCTTTATGTTTATTTATGTTTGTGTCTTTATTACATGATCACTAGTGTCTAAGTATCTATGCCTTAAAGCAATGAAAATGAATCCATCACCTTTCTTAAATGAAAAATGTTTTTAATTGAAAAAGAAAAAGAAGTGCATGAATTTCGAATTTTAAAACAGTTTAATTATTTTGATGTGGTGGCAATACTATTGTTTTTCTGAATGAATGCTTGAACAGTGCATATTTTTTAATTTGATTGTTTATGAATGTTAAAATTGTTGGCTCTTGAAAGAATGAAAGGAAAAGGAGAAATGTTATCTGATGATCTGAAAAATCATAAAAATTGATTCTTGAAGCAAGAAAAAGCAGTGAAAAGCTTGCAGAAAAAAAGAATATATGCGAAAAAAAAAGAGAAATGAAAAAGAAAGAAAAAGAAAAGCAAGCAGAAAAAGCCAATACCTCTTTAAACCAAAAGGCAAGGGTGATAAAAAGGATCCAAGGCTTTGAGCATCAGTGGATAGGAGGGCCCACAGGAATAAAATCCTGGCCTAAGCGGCTAAACCAAGCTGTCCCTAACCATGTGCTTGTGGCGTGAAGGTGTCAAGTGAAAAACTTGAGATTGGGCGGTTAAAGTCGTGGTCCAAAGCAAAAAAAGTGTGCTTAAGAGCTCTGGACACCTCTAATTGGGGACTCTAGCAAAGCTGAGTCACAATATGAAAAGGTTCACCCAATTATGTGTCTGTGGCATTTGTGTATCCGGTGGTAATACTGGAAAACAAAATGTTTAGGGTCACGGCCAAGACTCATAAAAGTAGCTGTTTTCAAGAATCAACATACTTAACTAGGAGAATTAATAACACTATCTGAATTCTGAGTTCCTATAGATGCCAATCATTCTGAACTTCAAAGGATAAAGTGAGATGCTAAAACTGTTCAGAGGCAAAAAGCTAAAAGCCCTGCTCATCTAATTAATACTAATCTTCATAGATGTTTTTGGAATTCATTGTATATTCTCTTCTTTTTATCCTATTTGATTTTTAGTTGCTTGGGGACAAGCAACAATTTAAGTTTGGTGTTGTGATGAGCGGATAATTTATACACTTTTTGGCATTGTTTTCAGTATGTTTTTAGTATATTTTAATTAGTTTTTATTATGTTTTTATTAGTTTTTAAATAAAAATCACTCTTCTGGACTTTACTATGAGTCTGTGTATTTTTCTGTGATTTCAGGTATTTTCTGGTTGAAATTGAGGGACCTGAGCAAAAATCTGATTCAGAGGCTGAAAAAGGACTGCAGATGCTGTTGGATTTTGACCTCCCTGCACTCAAAGTGGATTTTCTGGAGCTACAAAAGCCCAATTGGAGCGCTCTTAATTGCGTTGGAAAGTAGACATTCTGGGCTTTCCAGAAATATATAATAGTCCATACTTTGCCCAATATTTAATGGCCCAAACAGGCGTTCCAAGTCAGCTCAAGAATTCTGGCGTTTAACTCCAAAACTGGCACAAAAGCTGGAGTTAAACGCCCAAACTGGCACAAAAGCTGGCGTTTAACTCCAAGAAAAGTTTCTACACATGGAAGCTTCAATGCTCAGCCCAAGCACACACCAAGTGGGCCCGGAAGAAGATTTCTGCATTAATTACTGATTTATGTAAACTCTAGGCTACTAGTTCTCTATAAATATGACCTTTTGCTATTGTATTTGACACACTTGATCATACTTTCATAGACCTTTTGTTCTTATGTATTTTCAACGGTGGAGTTTCTACACACCATAGATTAAGGTGTGGAGCTCTGCTGTTCTTCATGAATTAATACAAGTACTATTGTTTTTCTATTCAACTCAAGTCTATTTCTTCTCCAAGATATTCATTCGTTCTTCAACTTGATGAATGTGATGATCAGTGACACTCATCATCATTCTCACCTACGAACATGTGCCGGACAACCACCTCTGTTCTACTAGCAATGGCTTGAATGCGTATCTCTTGGGTTTCTAATCTAAGATTGGAACCTTGATGGTATAGGCTAGAATTATTGGCGGCCATTCCTGAGATCCGGAACATCTAAACCTTGTCTGTGGTATTCTGAGTAGGATCTGGGAAGGGATGACTGTGACGAGCTTCAAACTCGCGATTGTTGGGCGTGTGACAGACGCAAAAGGATCAATGGATCCTATTCCAACATGATCGAGAACCGACAGATGATTAGTCGTGCGGTGACAGCGCATTTGGAACGTTTTCACTGAGAGGACGGGAAGTAGCCATTGACAACGGTGATGCCCAACATAAAGCTTGCCATGGAAAGGAGTATGAATGATTGGAAGAAGGCAATAGGAAAGCAGAGGTTCAAGGGGAACAAAGCATCTTCATACGCTTATCTGAAATCCACCAATGATTTACATAAGTATCCCTATCTTTACTTTATGTTTATTTTCATCACCTTAAACTCCATAACCATTTGAATCCGCCTGACTGAGATTTACAAGATGATCATAGCTTGCTTCAAGCCGACAATCTCCGTGGGATCGACCCTTACTCACGTAAGGTTTATTACTTGGACGACCCAGTGCACTTGCTGGTTAGTTGTGCGGAGTTGTGATAAAAGAGTTGAGATTACAAGTGTGCCACACCAAGTTGTTGGCGCCATTGATGATCACAATTTCGTGCACCAAACACATATTTGAAAAAAGATACAAAAAGAAAAGGAATAGCTCTCAAATCTGTTACTAACCCTCTGGATGATGAATCCAGTGATAACTCTTATGAAAATAAATTTGTTTTGTTTGCTAAGAAATTCATGAAAATGGTGAAACTGAAGGAAAGAAGCAAAGGAAGCAACTCAAGGAAACCAAAGAAAGACTTTAGCAAAGTGATCTGCTACAACTGCAAAGAGGGTGGCACTTCAAATCCGATTGCCCTAAGTTGAAGAAGGAGAAGAAGCCAAAGAAGGGAAAGAAGAAAGGACTGATGGCTTCTTGGGAAGACTTGGAGAACGACTCTGATGAAGATGAAGAATCAGAAACCAAGTCTCAAACTTGCCTCATGGCAGAGCAGGTAGATTTCCATAACCCTGACATTGAAGATCTTCATCTCATGATTGATCATCTTTCTGAAAAAATCAGATGCTTCCTAAGTGAAAACCAAGATCTTGAATCTCAAATTGAAATTCTTAAAGCTGAAAATGATTTTCTAAAAGAAAAATTGAGAGAGGCTGAAACCGCTGTTGATCTTGTTGAAGAAAACAAGTGGTTGAAAGCTGAAATAAAAGGTTGTGAAAAACAGCATTCTGTGGTTGCTTATCTAAATTGTTTTGAAGAAAATGAGAAGCTGATCAAAATGGTAAAAAGACTCAAAGAGGACTTAGCCACCTTTGCTCAAAGTTCAGAAAATTTAAATCATGGCTAGTCAAAAACCCCTTTATGACAAAGCTGGGTTGGAATTTCATAAAATTGAAAAATTTGTTAAAAAACCTTACTTTTCAAACATGGCATCGTCTTCCAATGATGTTAGGTTTCAAAACCCAACAAGCTTTGTAAAAATAGCAACTCATAGATTTTGTAGATTGTGCAACCGGAATGGACACTTTCCTATTTAGTGTTTCTTTGGTGAAAGAATGATTGGAAATAAAGTTTGTAAAGTTGTTTTTTATTATAATGACTTGGGACAAAGAATATGGTTTAACGTCAAAAGATCTAAAAAGATTTGGATACCTAAGGTCACTTGAGCTTATTTTGTAGGTTTGCCTAGCATCCAAGCGGAAGGACAACATGTGGTACATGGATAGTGGATGTTCTAGGCATTTGACCGGAAAGGCAACCTTCTTCATTAAGCTTGATGGGTATGATGGAGGGTTTGTCACTTTTGGTTATAATGGAAAGGGAAAGATAGTGGTCATAGGTAAAGTTGGTAAGAGCTTTTCATCCTTCATAAATGATGTTTTACTTGTTGATGGGCTGAAACACAATTTACTAAGCATTATCCAATTATGTGATCTTGGATATGAAGTTATTTTTAGGAAATTGGATTGCTTAGTTATTTGTGAAAAATCTGGAGAAATTTTGTTTGAATAAAAAAGGTGTAACAATGTATTTGAATTGACTCTAGAGGATTTAAAAGATAAAAAAGTGACATACTTTACATCACTTGAATATGAAAAATGGCTTTGGCATAAGAAATTGGGTCATGCAAACATGTACCAAATTTCTAAACTTGTTAAAAAAAACTTGGTGAGAGAAATTCCAAACATTAAATTTAATAAGGATATTACTTGTGATGCTTATCAGTTAGGCAAACAAGTAAAATCCTCTTTTAAACCAAAAGATGGAATTTTTACCAAGAGGCCATTGAAAATGTTGCATATTGATCTTTTTGGTCCCACTAGAACTCAAAGTTTAGGAGGTAAATACTATGGTTTGGTGGTGGTAGATGACTACTCTAGATTCGGTTGGGTACTCTTCCTAGCTCATAAGAATGATGCTTTCCATGCTTTTTCAACTCTTTGTAAAAGAATTCAAAATGAAAAAGATTTGAAAATTGCCCACTTGAGAAGTGATCATGGAAAAGAATTTGAAAAATTTTGTGATGATTTTGGAATTGCACATAATTTTTCATGTTCTAGAACTCCTCAACAAAATGGGGTAGTTGAAAGAAGGAATAGAAGCCTTCAAGAAATGACTAGGGCTATGCTTTGTGAAAATGATGTTCCAAAATTTTTGTGGGCTGAAGTTGTAAATACAGCTTGTTATATTTTGAATAGGACTATCATTCGAAAAGGATTAAAGAAAACTCCTTATGAGCTATGGAAAGGAACCCCACCAAATCTTAAGTATTTCCACATTTTTGGATGCAAATGTTTTGTACTTAACAATAAAAAAATCTTGAAAAATTTGATAAAAAATCCTATGAAGGAATGTTTATTTGATACTCTACCACTAGCAAAGCATTTAGAATTTACCTCAAGGAACATAGAACCATAGAGGAATCCATACATGTGTCCTTTTGTGATACTAATTCAATTCCCAGTGCCCTTTTAGATGATGATACAGGAAGTGAAGCTGATATGAACCATCAACCAAGTCAAGAAAGTCCCAATGCTGTCCCAAGTGAAGAACCTGTCCGTCCAGATTTGTCTCATCAGGATGGAGGAGACATTTCAGTTTTGTCTTCTGAACCAGTCAGAGAATTCGGAACAGAACAGTCAACTGAAGCTCATCAAGGCAGAACCTTGCCTCAAAGGCCAAGAGAATGAAAGTTTATGAAGGGTTACCCCCATAATTTTATCATTGGTGATCCTTCCTAAGGCGTTCACACTAGATCCTCAAGCAAGAAGCAATTGAAACCTAGCAATGTTGCCTTCTTGTCCCAATTGGAACCTCTCAACGTGAAGCAAGCTCTTGAAGATCCCTCTTAGGTCAAAGCCATGGAAGAAGAGCTAGTTCAATTCCGAAAGAATGAGGTTTGGACACTTGTACCAAATCCAAATGGTAAGAAGGTAACCGGTACAAAGTGGATCTTTAAAAATAAACTGGGTGAGGATGGTAGTGTTGTTTGTAACAAGGCTAGATTAGTGGCTCAAGGTTACGATCAAGAGGAAGGTATTGATTTTGATGAGTCATTTGCCCCGGTGGCTAGAATGGAAGCAATTAGGTTGCTTCTTGCCTATGCTGCCCATAAGGGTTTTAGAATGTTCCAAATGGATGTTAAATGTGCTTTCCTTAATGGTTTTATAGATAGAGAAGTATTTGTGACTCAACCCCCCGGTTTTGAAAGTAAAGAATTTCCAAATCATGTTTTTAAACTTTCAAAGGCTCTTTATGGCCTTAGGCAAGCTCCAAGAGCTTGGTATGAAAGGCTTAGTGCCTTCTTGTTGAAAAATAAGTTTCAAAGGGGTACCACCGATACTACTTTGTTTATAAAAGAATCTAATGATGATATTTTGCTTGTTCAAGTTTATGTGGATGACATAGTGTTTGGTTCGGCCAATGAAACCTTGTGTGAAGAGTTTGGAAAACTTATGACTAGTGAGTTTGAAATGAGTTTAATGGGAGAACTAACATTCTTTCTTGGTCTCCAAATTAAACAAACTCCTAGTGGCATTTTTATTCACCAAGGTAAATATGCAAAAGAATTAATCAAGAAATTTGGCCTTGAAAATTCCAAACCAATGGGAACACCTATGCATCCTAATACTAAACTTGAAAAGGATGAAAATGACAAAGATGTGGATGAAACACGGTATAAAGGAATGATAGGTTCACTCATGTACCTTATATCCTCTAGGCCGGATATTGTTCAAAGTGTGGGTGTATGTTCAAGGTTTCAATCTCACCCAAAAGAATCCCATCTTTCGGCCGTCAAAAGAATCATTAGATACATTAAGGGAACATGTGATTATGGCTTATGGTATCCTAGATCTAATGATTTCTGTATAGTGGGGTTTTGTGATGCAGATTATGCGGGAGATCGGATGGATAGAAGGAGCACATCCGGAATGTAGCTCACTAAATATGTGGTCAAGCAAGAAACAAGCCACAGTTGCTCTATCCACGGATGAAGCCGAATACATATCTACCTCTGCGTGTTGTTCTCAATTAATTTGGTTAAAAACTCAGTTAGAGGATTATAAATTGAAAATCAATATCATACATTTATACTGTGATAATATGAGTGTAATAAACATTTCAAAAATCCTATTCTGCACTCTAGAACTAAACACATTGAAGTTAGATATCATTTTATTAGAGAACATATGCAAAAAGGTACTATTGATATTCAATTTGTGAAATCCAAAGAATAACTTGCTGATATATTCACTAAACCTCTGTGTGAAGATAGGTTCTGTTCATTAAGGAACAGTTTGGGAATGATGGATTTGAATTCTGTTGAAAAAATGTGACTTTCATACTTCTGTTAGTTTTTGTCTCATAGGCAGCAGGGAGACAAATCTGGGCAAGTGATGAACTCTTCAAAGAAAGACTTGTATAAAGCCCAGAAGATTTGTGGATTAAAAATGAAGAACTGTGCCCTATTGCCCAACATGTTGTAACCACCTTTTGGGCCTATGTAAGACAAACTTTGTTCACATGATATGGGCTCATTATCTTTAAATCATAAAACTCTTTTAATTTTTTTGAAATTAATTTTTCAACATGCCATCACTTCATTCCATTTCAAGTCATGACAGTTTTAACATTTCATCATTTCTCATGACTTGTCTTTTTAATTTTCATGGTTTTAAAAATTTAAATTAATTTTTGAAAACCGTTTTCATTAATGATTTTGCTTTAAAAGAGAAGGTTTGCACATAGCATTAATGACAGTTTTTACTCTTAACCTTTCTCTCTCCCACTTCCCACCTTTAAAGAGAAGGCTCATAGCATGTTTTTGACTCGTGTGTTTGAATATTTTAATATTGATTTGAGCAATGAGCCTATTGAGAATAAAGTGTCCACAATCAAAAGTAATGGTGTACTGCAACATGCTAAAGGTAAAGATATTCTCTTGGAGTTTGCTACCAGGTCCAAGCAAATGGTAAAATCCAGCAAAGAGGTTAGAAAGCTTGCATTGCAAAATGAAAAGCTTGGCTTAAGTCTCATGAAAGGGTAAACTTGCTCTTAAAGGGGGAGATTTTTTAAATCTTCAAAGGGAGTTTTCTAATCCTAATCCTTTTCAATTCAGCTTTAATAATGTTTGTGATCAAGGGGGAGATTGTTGAGTTTGAAAAATTTATATTTAATTAAATGATGATCAAATATTATTAAAATGTAAATTAGGAAATTATTAAAATTAAGTGTCTTATTTAATGCTTCCAATGGTTTGTTTGATATGTTTATTAGTGTGCAAGAGGAAGAAATTAATTTTCTATTGGGCCAAAAAGATAGAGCAGCCCACTTTGGTCAAAGAATTATTTTAGCTTTGTGCAAAATTAATTCAAACATAAAGTGGCTGAAATATTGAAACAAAGACAAGCCCAAATCACAAGCCCATGTTGATAAAACAAATAATGAACGAAATGACCCAAGGAAACCATACAGCAATCACAAAACAAATGGGTCCAATATTGTTGAAGCATGTTTTGGTCACTTATTCACTTTGGTGGAATCCAAATTTTAATTAAAGTGAATGCATGCTTGGTTCGGTTACCAACTCCCCTTTGGAATGGAATTCAAAGTTAATTCAATTGATTTATTGAAAGCATTTGTAACATGAAAGAGAAAAAGCAATTGATTTGATGGTATTAATTGATTCCACACGTTACAAGGCATGGGAAGGGAAGTGGTTAATTAACTCATTCTAATTTCTTTATTCACTTTCATTGAAAGCTTTTTCTCCATTCTCTCTCTTCTCTCTCTTCAATTCGGTCATTTCAATGTCAGAGAAGAAGATGGTAGAAGTAATTAGAAGAAGAAAACAGAAGCTATGAACAAGCAAGATGCCAAGGTGATGATGGCTCTTGCATAAAGAAGATCTACAGAGTGGCATGGCTAAGATCTTTACCACTAATGGTAAGAAGTGGTGAAGAAGTCTCAAGATCACCGCCCAAAAATGGTGGAAGATCCAATTCGGTCAGAGAAGAAGATCCCTGGGGTATGGCTCGTCTCTACTTTTTGTTCATCCATCACAGGAGGTAGCTACTGTATCTACGTAGAGGAAGAAGCAGAAGTAGAGCAGATGGAGCTGTCAAGGATCAAGGGTTCATCAAGGGTCAGAAATCCTTCTTGGGGACCAAGTCAAGATGGAAGGATCAGATTGATGAAGCTTGATGAGAAGGGATGAGAGAGAGGTAATTGCATGTTGGTTTTGCTTTTGGTTCCCTCTCTCTTCTCTCTGTCCGAACCGGTTTTGATGTTGAAGAAGAAGAAGTTAGCTCAGTTGGACCGGTTTTAACTTTGGAAGCTTCTCCTTCTATAATAATTGTGAACGGCCAAGGCTTGAAGTAAGGTGAGAAAGCACAGAGTTCTCATAACTACCCAAGCTAACAGAAGTTTTTCTCCTTCAATGTGTTTTATTTTATATTTTCTTTAGTTTTGTCTGTCTTGAGTCTCATGGTAAAAAAGGTAAACAGTGTGAGGTTTGTAAGAAAAAGCCAGTGAGCGGAAAAAGGCAGATGGTACAAAATTAAAGAAAAAGCCATAATGTCTTAGAGGTCCTTTGTACATCTGTGTTGTGTATCATGATTCTGTGGGAATCCCCTTACAAGTTGGGTTAGCACTTAGCAGTTAAAAGTTTGTTAGGTGACCAAGTCAAGTTCAGGATTGGGGATAGATTCTGGACTTGTCCCGGATAGGAAAGGTAGTTCCTAGGGAGAATTGGTGTTTGTAATCAAGATGATTATAGTGAAATTCCATCATTGTTGTGATGGAGACTGGATGTAGGCTGCATTGCACTTGGCAGCTGAACCAGGATACTTCTTGGTGTGATTCTCTCTCTTTCTTCTACTCCATTTCTGGTTCTGTTGCGTAGGAGACAAAATTAAAAAATATCTCCTGTCTGGTTACGAGACAAAATGAAAATGTCTCTTGACTAGGTACGAGACAAAAATAAGAAAAATCTCCTAAAACTATTTCAAAGGGCAGAAAGTAACACTCAGCAAAAAAAGGGGGCTAAGATTCAAACCCCCTTCTCTTAGCCACTGATAACCATCATACTCAATTAGCATTTATTTATGTGTTTATTTAGTTAAATTTAAGATAATAATATTTTTAGTGAGTTATTAATTTAGTTAAATATTAATTAATATTTATTAATCAGTATTTATTTATGTGTTTAAGTTTTTATTTTGTTAAGATCAAATTCAGATAATAACCTGATGTAAAGTTTATTTATATCAATATTGATGTAGCGAGTATTGATTTACTTTTAATTTCAGTTATTAAATATTTGTGTATTAAATTATCGTATGGCTGCCGTCGTGGCATAAATTCCTATTGTCGCAGATGGTGAATTTGCCGTGGAAATAGAATTCAGTTCCAGAAAAGCTGTTATTATGGCGATGAAAGATTATACCATCCGAAGAGGTGTAGACTATCGGGTGTATGAGTCAGAGCCATTGACATTTTATGCCAAGTGTACACAGTATAGGTCAGGGTGTGATTGGCTTATCAGGGTTAGCATGATCAGCAGAAAGTACTGTTGGGTTATAAGGAGGTATAATGGTATTCACACTTGTACCAGAGCCACCATTTCTCAGGATCATTCGAAGCTGGATTCGAACACAATTGCAGAAGCAATAAAGCCGTTGGTTGAGGCTGACTCTTCGTTAAAAGTAAAATCAGTTATTACAGAAGTGCAATCGAAGTTCAATTACACCATCAGCTATCGGAAAGCATGGTTGGCTAAGCAAAATTCAGTAGAAAAAATATTTGGAGGTTGGAAAGCATCGTACGAAGCTTTGCCCATATGGTTTGAGGCCATGTGTCATAAGGAGCCATCAGCTGTCGTCCATTTTGAGACTATGCCTGCATATCAAGGTGACGACTTGGTAACTGATATCCGGGTATTACATCGAGTGTTCTGGAGTTATTACTCCTGCATTAGAGCATTCATACATTATAAGCCAGTTGTCCAGGTGGATGGGACTCACTTGTACGGAAAGTATAAAGGTTGTTTGTTAGTGGCAGTTTCACAGGATGGTAACAACAATATTGTCCCAATTGCATTTGCTATTGTGGAGGAAGAGACTTCTGATGCGTGGCACTTTTTTCTTAGTAACCTACAACAACATGTTGTGACTCGAGATAGTGTAGGACTGATATCCCACCGACATGAATCCATCAATGCAGCTGTGACTCGCAGTAACGGAGCTTGGCCACCTCCTAAAGCTTTCCACATGTTTTGCATCAGGCATATAGAGTCGAATTTTCTAAGAAAATTCAAGGCACCGTACCTGCAAAAATTTGTCGTCAATATAGGTAACATTGAGTAATTTGAAGTTTGTTATTAACAGAGTTACCTTCAATACGTGTTTGTCATCCTTTTTTTTGTTTGTTTTTTTTATTGTGCAAGATATTTGAGGACGGTTTGCGAGTACGAAGTGTGTCACCAGCGTTTACGAGAATGGGACGAGGCTTACACTAACTATTTAAATCGAATCCCCCGCAAACAGTATGCGTTGGCATTTGATGGTGGTTACCGATGGAGTCACATGACGACGAACCTAGTGGAATGCATCAACTCAGTGTTGAAGGGTGCATGCAATCTCCCCATCACTGCACTTGTCAAAGCAACATTCTACAGGGTTAACGAGTTGTTCACCCAAAAAAGAGCTGAGATGGAGGCTCGAATTAATGCTGGCCATATTTTTTTCTGAGCTTGTGACCTCAAAATTGCATGCAAATCAACTCGCATCAGGAAACATCCAGGTTAATTACTTCGACAGGTAGAATAAGGTATTTGAAGTGCATGAGATGCCAAGTGGACTGGAGTATGCCGTCGACCTCCGTCATCAATGATGCGACTGTGGTGAGTTCCAGGTGGACTGAATTTCTTGTCAACATGTGTTTGCTTGTTGTGCAAATCAACGACTAGATTGGCTAAACTTTTTGTTAATTACCAAATTTAGTAATTACCATATATGACTAACTTACCAATTAATTAACTCTCATTATTAAAAAATTTTCACAATTAACTAAACAACACATATTAATTGAAATCACACAACTATTATAGATAATTTTACTAAATCCAATTTACTAAACTCTCGAGTAATAATATTTTGACTTCTAAATTTAATTAATAACCATAAAAATTATTTCTAACTTACTATTAGTAATAATAACTAATAGATAATTCCAATTCTTATTTAACTAATGATGTTTCACTTTAATATTAAAATCTCAACTACAATAACATATTTATGTCAATTAATAAGCTAACAATAAACAAATAATTATTACCAAAAAACAAATCTATTATATTTAACAAAATCGAATTATTAATCAAAATTCTCAACATTATTACAAAAAATTATACACCGATTTAGTTTAGTTTATTTATTGTTACGAAAAATTATTATCATTTCTAAAATTATAATTTCTAAAATTAATTATAAAAGTTAATTAATTAATTATAATTTCTAAAATTATTACAAAAAATTCTAAAAATGTATTTTTTATTAATCTATCATATTAGTCTAACTCAAATATTATCATTCATTAAAATGTTCTCTAACTATATTAAACATATATATTTCTAACTATTATTTAAACATATATTTCTAAATTTTTATCGATAATAATAATAATTCTGTCTATATTCCTAAATTCAATTTCTAACAACATTAATAATAATTAAATTTCTAACAATAATAATTATAATTCTGAAATATAAAAAATATTTAAAAAATAAACTTACATAATCAAGATGGCAGAGATATTGTACAACATGAAATTTAGGATGATTAATATTTCTAGATTTTTGTTTCTTTGGAATTTTAATTTTTTTTCATAGATGTAGAGGAAGAAGAAGTTGATAAACGAAGAAGAAGAAGAAGAAGAGAGAATGGTTGCTGCCTGCTGGGTGGGATGAAGGTGAAAGTGACTTCGGAGGATGGGTGCGGGTGCAGCATGGGGTATGTTGGGTTTAAGGGACACTGTTTCGGGGAGCTACGCATGCACGACACGTGACTTGGAATGGCACAACTCAGACCGTCCGTTTTGTCATCTTTAAATCGGACTGTTCGATAATGCAGCCTCCTCTCGCATCGTTTGATTACTTCACCCATGACACCACATACAGGTAAAGCACGCATGTTCTCTATAATGCGGTCCTACCCCATTCTTGTCTCCATATTAAAATTAAAAAATGGGGGGAAAAGTGACAATTACAGGCAGAGTAACACTAGCAATAATAACAATAATAATAATACTAAGAGGAAGAAGAAGATTTTATTCCCCTATATTACTCATGGAGTTACTGTAATTCAATCGCATCAACCGCATTGCAAAAGTTAATATACCTACGGAAGTCATGTATGATTAAGTTTGTTCCTCAACACTTCTATTTTTTTTTGGCTTATCGTAGCTTTTGATTGGAGATCCAAGAAGAAGAATTCAAACTGATTTGTTGGATTCACATAAGATTTTAAGGTGCAATTGCTTGATGAGGGAAAAAACGATTCCACACAAACTCACCGGCAAGTGTACCGGGTCGCATCAAGTAGTAATAACTCACAAGAGTGAGGTCGATCCTACAGGGATTGATGGATTGAGCAACTTTAGTTAGGTGATAAATTTAGTTAACCAAATATTTGATGATTTGAGTGAAACTTGATTAACAGATGTAAAATTGCAAGAAAATAAAAGGAAGAAGGTAAATTGACAAAATCTTAAAGTGCAGAAGAGGTAAATTGCAGAAACTTAAAGTGCAAAAAAGTAAACAAGCTGAAACTTAAACTACAAGAAAGGTAAATGACTGAAACTTAAAGTGTAGGAAGTATAAATTGCTGAATCTAAGTTGCTCAGAAACTTAAATTGCATGAAGAATAAAGGGATTTGGGCAATAGGATTCAAAGCTGAACTAGAAAATGTAAATTGCAATAGATCAGAGAAGTATAAGATGAAGAGAAATTGCAGAAGAACCAAAATAGAAATGAAAATTTGCAGAAGAATCAAAATAGCAAGTGGTAGCACAAATTGCGAATCACACTTTTCACAACTCGTACCACTAACCAGCAAGTGCACTGGGTCGTCCAAGTAATACCTTACGTGAGTAAGGGTCGAATCCCACGGAGATTGTTGGTTTGAAGCAATCTATGGTTATCTTGTAAATCTTAGTCAGGAAGTCGATTATGTTTATCAATTGAATTGTGAGTAACCAGTAGAGCATAAATTAAAAGTTACTTGTTGTGCAGTAATGGAGAATATGTTGGAGTTTTGGAGATGCTTTGTCTTCTGAATCTCTGCTTTCCTCTGTCTTCTTGTTCACGCACGCACGTCCCCCTATGGCAAGCTGTGTGTTGGTGGATCACCGTTGTCAATGGCTACCTTCCATCCTTCCAGTGAAAACTACGCTCACGCGCTCTGTCACAGCACGGCTAATCACCGGTTGGTTCTCGATCCGGTTGGAATAGGATTTACTATCCTTTTGCATCTGTCACTAACGCCCAGCCTTCAGGAGTTTGAAGCTCGTCACAGTTATTCAATCCTTGAATCCTACTCGGAATACCACAGACAAGGTTTAGACTTTCCGGATTCTCATGAATGCTGCCATCAGTTCTAGCTTATACCACGGAGATTCTGATTAAAGAATCTAAGAGATACTCATTCAATCAGATATAGAACGGAGGTGGTTGTCAGACACGCGTTCATGGTTTGAGGAAGGTGATGAATGTCACAGATCATCACCTCCATCATAGTTAAGCGCGAATGAACATCTTAGATAGGAACAAGCGTGTTTGAATGGAAAACAGAAATACTTGCATTAATTCATCGAGACACAGCAGAGCTCCTCACCCCCAACAATGGGGTTTAGAGACTCATGCCGTTAGAGAATACAAAGTTTAGATCTGAAATGTCATGAGATACAAAATAAGTCTCTAAAAGTTGTTTAAATACTAAACGAGTAGCCTAGGGTTACAAAATATGAGTGGACTATGATGGATGATGCAGAGATCCACTTCTGGGGCCCACTTGGTGTGCTGGGGCCCACTTGGTGTGTGCTAGGGCTGAGACTTTAAGCAATCTACGTGCAGAGGCCATTTGTGGAGTTGAACGCCAGTTTTTGTGCCAGTTTGGGCGTTCAACTCCAGTTTTTTATCCTTTTCTGGCGCTGGACGCCAGAATTGGGCAGAGGACTGGCGTTGAACGCCAGTTTACGTCATCTATTCTTGTGCAAAGTATGGACTATTATATATTGCTGGAAAGCCCTGGATGTCTACTTTCCAACGCAATTGGAAGCACGCCATTTCGAGTTCTGTAGCTCCAGAAAATCCACTTTGAGTGCAGGGAGGTCAGAATCCAACAGCATCAGCAGTCCTTTTTCAGCCTGAATCAGATTTTTGCTCAGCTCCTTCAATTTCAGCCAGAAAAATACCTGAAATTACAGAAAAACACACAACTCATAGTAAAGTCCAGAAATATGAATTTTTCCTAAAAACTACTAGAAATAGACTAAAAACTAACTAAAACATACTCAAAACTATATGAAATTATCCCCAAAAAGCGTATAAAATATCCGCTCATCACAACACCAAACTTAAACTGTTGCTTGTCCTCAAGCAACTAGACAAATAAAATAGAAGACTAATAGGTTGAGAAGCAATAATATCTCAGAGTTTTTGATTGAAGCTCAGATTCTAATTAGATGAGCGGGACTAGTAGCTTTTTGCTTCTGAACAGTTTTGGCATCTCACTTTATCCATTGAAGCTCAGAGTGATTGGCATCTATAGGAACTCAGAATTCAGATAGTGTTATTGATTCTCTTAGTTCAGTGTGATGATTCTTGAACACAGCTTCTTTATGAGTCTTGGCCGTGGCCCTAAGCACTTTGTTTTCCAGTATTACTACCGGATACATAAATGCCACAGACACATAACTGGGTGAACCTTTTCAGATTGTGACTCAGCTTTGCTAAAGTCCCCAATTAGAGGTGTCCAGAGTTCTTAAGCACACTCTTCTTTTTGCTTTGGACCTTGACTTTAACCGCTCAGTCTCAAGTTTTCACTTGACACCTGCACGCCACAAGCACATGGTTAGGGACAGCTTGGTTTAGCCGCTTAGACCAGGATTTCAGTCCTTTAGGCCCTCCTATCCACTGATGCTCAAAGCCTTGGGATTCTTTTTAATTGCCCTTGCCTTTTGGTTTTAAGGGTTATTGGCTTTTTCTGCTTGCTTTTGCTTCTTTTTTTTTTTCTGCAAGCTTTGTTCTTTGCTGCTTTTTCTTGCTTCAAGAATCATTTTTATGATTTTTCAGATTATCAATAACATGTTTCATGTTCATTATTCTTTCAAGAGCCAACATATTTAACAGTCTTAAACAACAAATTCAAAAGACATATGCACTGTTCAAGCATTCATTCAGAAGACAGAAAGCATTGCCACCACATTTAACCAATTAGAATTTGTTTTATTTAAACTCGAGATTTTATTGCTTCTTATTCAAAAGATCTACTACTTTATTCATGTTTGCTGATGATGAGAAAAATAAAATATAGCTTAATTGGAGATAAAATCAAAATAGATACTAATTACTACTATATGACTCCTAAGGTAAAATTAAAATAAGAACAGTTATCACAGAGTTAAGGCTAAGATTAGAACTCAACAACCTTGAGGTTTGGGAAGTGGATGTTCCTCTAGTCTGTGAGGTGCTTGGTCCTTCAAGAGAGAATTTCTGGCGCTTCAGTTCCTTTAAATCACGCCCTTGCTCCTCTTAGAGTGGGTTGTTTTCCTTTAGGGGCCATGATCTTAGTGATCACGGATAAGCACACCAAACTTAGAGCTTTGCTTGTCCTCAAGCAAAAGAAAAAGGAGGAGATGGGTAGAAGGAGAGCTCCTCCCCCCCCATCCTGGCGTTTGAACGCCCAAACACTACCTGTTTTGGGCGTTCAATGCCCAAATGCTGCTATCCTGGGCGTTCAACGCCTAGTTGTTGCCCTTTTCTGGCGTTGAACGCCAGATAGCTATCCTTACTGGCGTTCAGCGCCCACTGGATGCCCATTTTGGGCGCTGAACGCCCAAAATGGCCTTCACTGGCGTTTTCTTGCCAGTAAGCTCCCTATCTCTATTTTGTGTGTAGATTCCTTCTGTAACCCTGTAAACTTATGCAAATGATTCTTTACCTTAGTGTCAGTGAACTTTATATAAACAAATAAAAATAAAAATAGGGCAAAATGCTTAGAGGATTGTTGTCCCATGGCTGGGTTGCCTCCCAGCAAGCGCTTCTTTATTGTCTTTAGCTGGACCTTGCTGAGCTTTTAATCTAGCTTCAGCCTTGAGCATTCTTGCTCAATGTTGCCCTCAAGATAATGCTTGATTCTCTGTCCATTGACAATGAACTTCTTATCAGAATCAATATCTTGAAGCTCCACATAACCATATGGTGATACACTTGTAATCACGTATGGTCCCCTCCACCGGGAATTCAGTTTCCCGGGGAATAGCCTGAGTCTAGAGTTAAACAACAGAACCTTCTGTCCTGGTTCAAAGATTCTAGATGACAGCTTTCTGTCATGCCACTTTTTTTATTTTTCTTTATAAAGCTTGGCATTTTCGAAAGCTGTGAATCTGAATTCCTCTAGCTCATTTAGCTGGAGCAATCGTTTTTCTCCTGCTAATTTGGCATCTAAGTTTAGGAATCTGGTTGCCCAGTAGGCCTTATGTTCCAGTTCCACGGGCAAGTGGCATGCCTTACCATACACGAGTTGGTATGGAGAGGTCCCTATAGGGGTCTTGAATGCTGTTCTGTAAGCCCACAGAGCATCATCCAAGCTCCTTGCCCAATCCTTTCTACGGGTACTTACTGTCCGTTCCAGGATTCTCTTTAATTCTCTATTGGAGACTTCAGCTTGCCCATTGGTTTGTGGATGATATGGTGTGGCCACTTTGTGGCGAATTCCATACCGAACCATGGCAGAGTAAAGCTGTTTATTGCAGAAGTGAGTGCCCCCATCACTGATTAACACTCTAGGGACACCAAACCTGCTAAAGATATGTTTCTGGAGGAACTTCAGCACTGTTTTAGTATCATTGGTGGGTGTGGCAATAGCCTCAACCCATTTTGATACATAGTCAACTGCCACCAGAATATAAGTGTTTGAGTATGATGGTGGGAAAGGTCCCATGAAGTCAATTCCCCATACATCAAACAACTCTATTTCCAAGATTCCTTGTTGAGGCATGGCGTAACCATGAGGCAGATTACCAGCTCTTTGGCAACTGTCACAATTACGTACAAACTCTCGGGAATCTTTATAGAGTGTGGGCCAATAGAAGCCACATTGGAGGACCTTGGTGGCTGTTCGCTCACCTCCGAAATGGCCTCCATATTGAGATCCGTGGCAATGCCATAGGATTCTCTATGCTTCCTCTCTGGGGACACACCTACGGATAATTCCGTCTGCACATCTCTTAAAGAGATAAGGTTCATCCCACAAGTAGTACTTTGCATCAGTAACTAATTTCTTCTTTTGTATTCTATTGTACTCCTTGGGTATGAACCTTGCAGCTTTATAGTTTGCAATATCGGTAAACCATGGTGCTTCCTGAATGGCAAATAGATGCTCATCAGAGAACGTCTCAGAGATCTCAAGAAAGGGGAGGGACGTCCCTTTCACTGGCTCTATCCGGGACAGATGATCAGCCACTTGGTTCTCTGTCCCTTTTCTGTCTCTTATTTCTATATCAAACTCTTGCAGAAGCAATACCCATCTGATGAGCCTGGGTTTTGAATCCTGCTTTGTGAGTAGATATTTAAGAGCAGCATGGTCAGTATACACAATCACTTTTGATCCTACTAAGTATGATCTGAACTTGTCAATGGCGTAAACCACTGCAAGTAGTTCTTTTTCTGTGGTTGTGTAATTTTTCTGGGCATCATTTAGAACGCGACTGGCATAATAAATGACATGCAGAAGCTTGTCATGCCTCTGTCCCAATACTGCACCAATGGCATGATCACTGGCATCACACATTAACTCAAATGGCAATGTCCAGTCTGGTGCAGAAATGACTGGTGCTGTGACCAGCTTAGCTTTCAGCGTTTCAAACGCCTGCAGGCATGCTGTGTCAAACACAAATGGTGTGTCAGCAGCTAGCAGATTGCTTAGAGGTTTTGCGATTTTTGAAAAATCCTTTATAAACCTCCTATAGAATCCTGCATGCCCCAGAAAGCTTCTGATTGCCTTAACATTGGCAGGTGGTGGTAATTTTTCAATTACTTCTATTTTTGCTTGATCCACCTCTATTCCCTTGTTTGAGATTTTATGCCCAAGAACAATTCCTTCAGTCACCATGAAGTGACACTTTTCCCAGTTTAAAACTAGGTTGGTTTCTTGGCATCTTTTCAGAACAAGTTTCAGGTGATCAAGACAGGAGCTGAATGAGTCTCCATATACTGAGAAGTCATCCATGAAGACTTCCAGAAATTTTTCCACCATGTCAGAGAAAATAGAGAGCATGCATCTCTGGAAGGTTGCAGGTGCATTGCATAGCCCAAAGGGCATCCTTCTATAAGCAAACACTCCGGATGGACATGTGAATGCTGTTTTCTCTTGATCCTGGGGATCTACTGCAATCTGGTTATAGCCCGAGTAGCCATCCAAAAAGCAGTAATAATCATGACCTGCTAGTCTTTCTAGCATCTGGTCTATGAATGGTAAAGGAAAATGATCCTTTCTGGTGGCTGTATTGAGCCTTCTGTAGTCAATACACATGCGCCACCCTGTAACTGTTCTTGTAAGAACCAGTTCATTTTTTTCATTATGAATCACTGTCATGCCTCCCTTTTTTGGGACGACTTGAACAGGGCTCACCCAGGGGCTGTCAGAAATAGGATAAATAATCCCAGCCTCCAGTAATTTGGTGACCTCTTTCTGCACCACTTCCTTCATGGCTGGATTTAGCCGCCTCTGTGGTTGAACCACTGGTTTGGCATTATCCTCCAATAGGATTTTGTGCATGCATCTAGCTGGGCTTATGCCCTTAAGATCACCTATGGACCACCCAAGAGCTGTCTTGTGTGTCCTTAGCACTTGAATAAGTGCTTCCTCTTCCTGTGAATTTAAAGCAGAGCTTATGATCACTGGAAAAGTGTCACCTTCTCCTAGAAATGCATATTTCAAGGATGGTGGCAGTGGCTTGAGCTCTGGTTTAGGAGGTTTTTCCTCTTTCAGAAGAAAGTTCAGAGGCTCTTTCATGTCCCCTGAATCCTCCAAATCAGGCTGAACATCTTTAAAGATGTTTTCCAACTCTGATTCGAGACTCTCAGCCATGTTGATCTCTTCTACCAAAGAGTCAATAAGGTCAACTTTCATGCAGTCTGTTGATGTGTCTGGATGCTGCATGGCTTTGACAGCGTTCAATTTGAACTCGTCATCGTTGACTCTCAGGGTTATTTCCCCCTGCTGGACGTCAATGAGGGATCGTCCAGTTGCTAGGAAGGGTCTTCCTAGAATGAGAGTAGCACTCTTGTGCTCCTCCATTTCCAGCACAACAAAGTCAGTGGGAAAGGCGAATGGCCCAACTCTGACAATCATATCCTCAATCACGCCTGATGGGTATTTAGTGGAACCATCAGCAAGTTGGAGACATATCCGGGTTGGTTTAACTTCTTCAGTTAAGCCAAGCTTCCTGATAGTGGATGCAGGTATCAGGTTGATGCCTGCCCCAAGATCGCATAAAGCTGTCTTGGTGCAATCACCTTCTAATATGCATGGTATCAGAAAACTCCCAGGGTCTTTAAGCTTTTCAGGAAAGCTTTTCAGAATGACTGCACTGCATTCTTCAGTGAGGAGAACTCTTTCTGTTTCTCTCCACTCCTTTTTATGACTCAAGATCTCTTTCATGAACTTGGCATAAGAAGGTATTTGCTCAAGTGCCTCTGCAAATGGAATCTTTATTTCAAGAGTCCTTAGATAATCTGCAAAGCGAGCAAATTGCTTATCCTGCTCCTCTTTCCGGAGTTTTTGAGGATAAGGTATCTTGGCTTTATATTCCTCAACCTTAGTGGTTAAAGAAGCCTTTTTAGAGGGGTTGTGATCAGCACTTATGTGTGTCTGATCCCTCACTGGCAATTGCGTACCAGAGTTAGAAGCTGGAGTGACGTTAGACGCCAACTCACTGTCTGTTCCTGGCGCCTGAACGCCAGAAATGTGCCCCTGTTGGGCGTTCAACGCCAGATTCTTGCCCATTTCTGGCGTTGAACGCCAATCCTGCCTTGTTTCTGGTGCTGAACGCCAGTTTTGGGCATGGTTTGGGTGTTCAGCGCCAGCCTTCCACCCATTTTCTGGCGTTTTAGTGCCAGAATTATTTTTCCCTGGGCTCTTACTGTCCTCAGGGGAATCTTTGGTGGGTTGCTTATTTCTTGAATTTTTGATGCCTTGAGGTGGGGTATTTAATGTTTTCCCACTTCTTAATTGAACTGCTTGGCATTCTTCTGCTATTTGCTTTGATAGCTGCTGCTTTGTTTGCTTAAACTGTTCTTCCATATGTATATTATCTATCCTTGTCTCCTGTAACCTGTCTTTGAATTCAGCTAGCTGCTTTGTTAGAAAATCTAATTGTTGATTGAATTCAGCAGCTTGTTTTACAGTACTGAATTCAGCAGTTACTGTTTTAACCTCTTCATTCATGGAAGGGTTGCTGTTTAGATACAGATGCTGATTCCTGGCAACTGTATCAATGAGCTCTTGAGCCTCTTCGATTGTCTTTCTCATATGGATAGATCCACCAGCTGAGTAATCTAAAGACATCTGAGCTCCTTCTGCAAGCCCATAGTAGAAGATGTCTAACTGAACCCACTCTGAAAACATTTCAGAGGGGCATTTTCGTAGCATCTCTCTGTATCTCTCCCAGACATCATAAAGAGATTCATTATCTCCTTGTTTAAAGCCTTGGATGTCCAGCCTTAGCTGTGTCATCCTTTTTGGAGGGAAATATTGATTCAGGAATTTTTCTGTCAGCTGTTTCCATGTTCTTATGCTGGCCTTTGGTTGGTTATTTAACCACCTCTTGGCTTGATCTTTTACAGCAAATGGAAACAGTAATAGTCTGTAGACATCCTGATCTATTTCCTTATCATGTACTGTGTCAGCAATTTGTAAAAATTGTGCCAGAAACTCTGTAGGTTCTTCCTGTGGAAGACCGGAATACTGGCAACTTTGCTGCACCATGATAATGAGCTGAGGATTCAACTCAAAGCTACTAACTCCAATGGAGGGTATGCATATGCTACTCCCATATGAAGCAGTAGAGGGGTTAGAGTATGACCCCAAAGTCCTCCTGGACTGTCCATCTCCACTTATGTCCATGATGGATATATGGATATAACTTGGACTGATTTATCTTTTTATTTATTTTATTTTATAAGAAGTAAATACTTAAATAAAATAAAATAACTAAAAAGAATTTGAATTTTGAAATAAATGTTTTTTTTTCGTAAAAAAAATTAAAAATAATTAGTTAAAAAAAAAGAAATTTTTGAAAAAGAGGGGAGATATTTTCGAAAATTTTGAGAGAGAGAGAGTTAGTTAGGTAGTTTTGAAAAAGTTAAGAAACAAACAAAAAGTTGGTTAGTTAGTTGAAATTAATTTTGAAAAGATAGGAAGTTAGAAAAGATATTTTGAAAAGATATTTTTGAATTTAGTGAGGAGAGAGAAAAACAATAAGATAGTACAAGATTTAAAATTTTTAGATCTAATGCTCCTTGTTTTTGAAAATTTTGGAGGGAGAACACCAAGGAACACCAAACTTAAAAATTTTAAGATCAAGACACAAGGAAAACTCAAGAAAACTTTGAAGACTCACAAGAACACAAGAACATGAAGGAAGAACACCAAACTTAAAATTTTTAGAAAACCAAACCAAAATTTTCGAAAATCAAAGGGGAATCAACAAGAAAACACCAAACTTAACGTTTGGCACAAGATTTAAGAGAAAAAATATTCTTGAAAAAGAAGGTTTTGAAAAGAGTATAAAAGAGTCTAACCCAATCAAATTAATGCTCTAGCCAAATGAGTTATGGGACCTTAGGATGAAATTTTAAGAAAGATTATTTTTAAAAACACCAAACTTAAAGTTTGGCACAGGATTTAATAGAAAAATTATTTTTGAAAAAGGTTTTTTTTTTTTTAAGTTTAAAAAATATGATAGCCAATTATCATGAACATAAACACCACGTTCTAAATAACTGAGCTATAAGTTTAAAGTATTTTAACCAGGGATAAATAATAAAAGATTCTAAACCAAAAAAGAAAGATTTTTCCTAATCTAAGCAACAAAATAATCCGTCAGTTGTTCAAACACGAACAATCCCCGGCAACGGCGCCAAAAACTTGGTAGCACAAATTGCGAATCACACTTTTCACAACTCGTACCACTAACCAGCAAGTGCACTGGGTCGTCCAAGTAATACCTTACGTGAGTAAGGGTCGAATCCCACGGAGATTGTTGGTTTGAAGCAATCTATGGTTATCTTGTAAATCTTAGTCAGGAAGTCGATTATGTTTATCAATTGAATTGTGAGTAACCAGTAGAGCATAAATTAAAAGTTACTTGTTGTGCAGTAATAGAGAATATGTTGGAGTTTTGGAGATGCTTTGTCTTCTGAATCTCTGCTTTCCTCTGTCTTCTTGTTCACGCACGCACGTCCCCCTATGGCAAGCTGTGTGTTGGTGGATCACCGTTGTCAATGGCTACCTTCCATCCTTCCAGTGAAAACTACGCTCACGCGCTCTATCACAGCACGGCTAATCACCGGTTGGTTCTCGATCTGGTTGGAATAGGATTTACTATCCTTTTGCATCTGTCACTAACGCCCAGCCTTCAGGAGTTTGAAGCTCGTCACAGTCATTCAATCCTTGAATCCTACTCGGAATACCACAGACAAGGTTTAGACTTTCCGGATTCTCATGAATGTTGCCATCAGTTCTAGCTTATACCACGGAGATTCTGATTAAAGAATCTAAGAGATACTCATTCAATCAGATATAGAACGGAGGTGGTTGTCAGACACGCGTTCATGGTTTGAGGAAGGTGATGAATGTCACAGATCATCACCTCCATCATAGTTAAGCGCGAATGAACATCTTAGATAGGAACAAGCGTGTTTGAATGGAAAACAGAAATACTTGCATTAATTCATCGAGACACAGCAGAGCTCCTCACCCCCAACAATGGGGTTTAGAGACTCATGCCGTTAGAGAATACAAAGTTTAGATCTGAAATGTCATGAGATACAAAATAAGTCTCTAAAAGTTGTTTAAATACTAAACCAGTAGCCTAGGGTTACAAAATATGAGTGGACTATGATGGATGATGCAGAGATCCACTTCTGGGGCCCACTTGGTGTGCTGGGGCCCACTTGGTGTGTGCTGGGGCTGAGACTTTAAGCAATCTACGTGCAGAGGCCATTTGTGGAGTTGAACGCCAGTTTTTGTGCCAGTTTGGGCGTTCAACTCCAGTTTTTGATCCTTTTCTGGCGCTGGACGCCAGAATTGGGCAGAGGACTGTCATTGAATGCCAGTTTACGTCGTCTATTCTTGTGCAAAGTATGGACTATTATATATTGCTGGAAAGCCCTGGATGTCTACTTTCCAACGCAATTGGAAGCACGCCATTTCGAGTTCTGTAGCTCCATAAAATCCACTTTGAGTGCAGGGAGGTCAGAATCCAACAGCATCAGCAGTCCTTTTTCAGCCTGAATCAGATTTTTGCTCAGCTCCTTCAATTTCAGCCAGAAAAATACCTGAAATTACAGAAAAACACACAACTCATAGTAAAGTCCAGAAATATGAATTTTTCCTAAAAACTACTAGAAATAGACTAAAAACTAACTAAAACATACTCAAAACTATATGAAATTATCCCCAAAAAGCGTATAAAATATCCGCTCATCAGCAAGAAAGCTTAGCTCAATTATGAAATCCTAAAAGAGAAATTGACAATTGCAGGAGAGTAACAAGAACAGAAAGCAAATCTAGATCTCAATTACTCTCTTGACCAAAAAGTAAAGAAGAAATTGCAGAAGAAATAAAATGAAAACATAAAGGAAGATTTAGATCCAATTTCCAATTCTTAGAACTATAAAAAGGAAAAGTGAAAGATGATTCTCAGATGAAGAATTTCAATGGTGTTCTTCAATCTGAGTTCAAAAACCCTAAAACAGAAAATAGAAGTTGCAGAAGAAATAAAAATGAACTTAGATCTGATCCCGATTCCCAAATTCTCAAAAGGAAAATTAAAAGAAAACTAAAAGTGAGCTAAAGGTAAGGTCCAGTTAAATTTACTCCTATTTATACACTTTCTATTTCCATCATTAAGCAATTAGAATGGGCTTTTGGATTGGCCATGAATGAAATTGGGTTGGGGTGCATTGGAGCTCCTTCCAGTGGAGCGCTACGTTGGGAAAGTGAACACCCCGTTCACTCCTTCAGCATGCCTTTGGTGCGCCAATTTTCCTTCCTGGCGATCCTTTATTGAGCGCTACGCTCCTTTAGTGAGCGCTGGCTCTTTGAGCGCTGCACTGAGCGTGCTTCCTTTGGTTGAGCGCTTCTCCTCATGGGCGCTCTCCTAGTGAGCGCTACGCTCATTCTTCAAGCGCCCTTGGGTGCGCTATTTCCTTCCCTTGGCCAGCGCTCCCTTAGTGAACGCTACGTTCACTCACCAAGCGCTGTTTAGTGCGTAGGATGGCAAAGCCTTCGCTCCAGGCCTAAAAACCACGAAAAAGTTAACAAAGTGAGTGTCACGCTCACTAAGGAAGTGAACGCTACTCCAAAAGTGTGGTCTTGAGCGTGGCGTTGCTTCTTTGAACGCAACGCTTTCCTGATTCTTCATTTTTTTTCATTTCTTCACCTACAAGCAACCAAACAAGCAATCAAAGTCTCATCAAATTCACAAGGTCTTTGCATTATTCATGAAATCAATTAATTCTAGCATAAAACCTATGATTTTGTGTAAAATTAATGATGTTTGATTGATTCAAAATAATCATGAAAATCCACTCCAATCACTTACTTATTGTGCAAGAAAGTGCATAATACCTAATGAAACAAATGAAAAATGCTTGTAAAACTAGCATAAGATGACTTGTCATCACAACACCAAACTTAAACCTTGCTTGTCCCCAAGCAAGCACTAAACATGAGAAGAAATGAAATGAAACAGAGAAGCATGTATGTCCTTATTTAGCAGATAATAAAATTTGGTTCATGCTATTTTATGCAGACAAAATGCAGCTCAATTATTCTCAGCTGTCAGATATAAAATGTTTCTTTGAGGATTCACTAGAGTTGCTGTTATAATGCCTTGCTCTTTGATTGATCCCTATTAGACTTTTCCTTCTTTCTTTTGCTTAGAAAGCTTATTTCTCAATGATAGCTCAGTGTCAAGTGTTGCAGCAGCCTTTTGGCTCAATTTTTTTCAACACTTCTTCACTACAGACACTTGGCTCACAATTCTTCTTAGGAACATTGATGCCCAACACCTCTTTGGGTTACTAAATGCTTTGTAACTAGGTTGCTCTTGATAATGGAATTTCGGTTGGTAATCCCGGATTAGTTAATCCAAGTTACCAAGTTTTAAAAGACTCCTCAGAACCTAATTGTCTAAGCAGATCCTAGTACAAGAAGCACCACAGGCATATGTCCTAAGGTCCAAGCTATTGGTGTCTAGCCTTATTGTTTGTTTCTTTTATTTTTGTTGCCAATCCTTGGCTTTTCTTTTCTTTTTATTTCTTAATTTTCTTTATTTTCCAGGGATGTTTATTAATTGAAGGTTTCATAACAGCAACTAAGTTCACACTACAAGGGACATTCTATTTTGCAGCTTTTATTATTGAGCTTATCATCTAATCAAGCAATTACCACCACTGAACTTCATTCTAATTCCTACTACATTGGATAATTACTTTCTATTTCAAACATTTTCTCCTATTCATGCAGAGGAAACAAGACAAAATTTAGTGCAGATGAGTGATAACAAGCATAATGCAGATCTTAATAATAAATCTACTAAGATATGAAAGTGCAGAACATAAAACATTTGGAGGCATATCATGTTTCAGATATGCATCATCCTTATTTAATTAAAACTATAAAAGGGACTCCACCACCTCTTTATTGTTGTGCTCTTTTCCTTTGCTGGATTCCCCTTTCTTCTTCCACTTCTTGTTTGTTTCTTGGGGTTCTTCAACAGGGCACCTACGATCCCAAATTTGGTCTACCTGATCCCAGAGCCCAGCATCCTTCAATCCTTGTTGCATGTGTGCTGTATTTTTCTTGGCTTTTGCTCTCTGATGGTCTATCAATTCTGGGCATTGAACAAATGGCTTGATCTCTCAGTTCACTATTGGCATGCCACATACTACATAGTCTAACTTTGCTTGAGTTTCTATATCATACTCCATTCTGTCCAAATTCCTATGCTCTCCAATTGTATGATATATTCTTCCATTGATAAAGATTTTGGATGTACTATCCTTGCTTGGCTTGTTATAGGGACAATTTATTAAATGATTCTTGAAAGTATGCTGATTGTTCCCTTTGCCAATCAAGAGTTGTTGCTTGAAATTCTCTTTGTTGATCCAAAATCTTGAGCTGGAAGTTTTCTTGCTTCTCCATCATTTGCTGGTGCCAATGCTCTTATTGCTCTTGGGCTTTCAAGTACTGCTCTTGTTGCTTCAAGTATTGCTCCTGTTGTTGCTCCTGTGCTCTCATATATTGTTGAGACATTTCTTCAATGGCTCTTTGCATTTGGCTTAGGTCCATTGCACCAGAAGCTTGTTCTTCCTCCATTTGTGGTCTCCTTCTTCTTTCTTGAGCTCTTCTCTTCTCCTGGTTGTCAGTGACACCATCCATTTTTTTCTTGGTGATTCCTTTGCCTCCCTTTACTCGATATGTATCTGCATCCTCAAAGAGTACTCCTGCTCTATTGCACAGCCTTAGAATGGTACTTGGGTGACCAAGTCTGCTTGATTTGCCACTATCCTCAGCCATCTCTTGGATGCTATCTGCTATGAGTTGTGGTATATTGATTTCTCCTCCCTTGAGTATGCAGTATATTAGGATTGCTCTCTTTATTGTAACCTCTGAGGTATTTGTAGTAGGGAGTATGGATCTTCTCACTCTCTCATACCAACCTTTGGCTTCAGCTATGAGATCCATTCTCTTCAAGTGGCTTGGAGCTCCTTTTGAGTCCCTTTCCCAGTCTTTGCCTTCAAAGCATAAACCATTTAGTATCTCATCAGGGTCATTCTCACCCATCAGTCTTTCATCAAAGCTGGGTTCTCCATAGGGTATCACTCTTATCTGTAAGACTCTCATGATGGATGATGGGCAGAAATCTACCTCAACCCCCCTAACATAGCTCTTGTAGGGAGGGCTGGTCTTGCTTGACCTCACAGCATTTGCATAGAACTCCCTTATCGTGGTTGCACTTATGTCTGTGAGAGGTTCACATAGAAGTTTCCATCTCCTCCCTACGGTTATTCTTCTCATGATGGGGTATTCTCCATCTTTCAATCTGAAATCCATTTCTGGAATGACTTCTTTTGATTCCATTAACCTGTGATATCTTGATTCATGAAATTGAGACTTAAATCTCTTGGTATCATAGGTTGGTGGTTCGGCTTCAGCTGGTTCCTTTCCTTTCCTTCTTTTGGAACTTGATAAAGCCATGAATTAGGAAGGAAGGGAGAAGACGTTGGGTATTGTGTGATGTCTTTGGGTAAGAGAGGGATGATGTAAATATTATGGAAGACTTATATGAAGAAAGCAAAGGTACTTAGACTCAGGAGGTGTTGCTGACAATTTATACATGGGAAGGCATTGTTGGAGAAAGGCATTGGTGGTTCGGTTATGTAGCAATGAAGGGTGAGGATTGAGCATGCCTTTATTGAAAATTCATGGAATGGACAACTTGCATGTAAAGATGAATGAAGACTAGGATTGCTCCTTCATTGGGCACATGGTTTGGCCTCCTAGGTGCTGATTTCTGCAGCGTTGTGCTTTCCAAACATGCACATGTGACTTTCTTTTCTCCTTGGGACAACCATACATGCATGAGTTTTGTTCTTTTCTCAAATTTCATCATTCCTATCCACGTGAATCTAGGCAATAGTGAGCTCAAACTTTAAATTCAATACGGTGGTGGTTATCAAGTGAAGAGTAATAAAGAAAAACAAAAATTTGCTATATGTTCCTTATTTATGAACAACCCACTATGCTCCTTAGACATTGAACAAAATTTTGGTGAACATCAAACTTGTTTTCTGCTAAGTGATCCATATAAAACCCAATGAATATCTCTCATAATTGGTATATTCATTACAAGGAACATTTTATTTTCTACCTTATTACCATAAATTCATAAATTGATGCAATGTATGGTTTATCTATTTCATGAATTTGAGCCTTTGAGAAAAAGTGATTTTTCTGAAATTTAATACATATGTAGACACCAAACTTAATGTTTGGCTATATAATTCAATAGAATAAATGAGTATATTTCCTAGAATGGATTTATGATCAAACACACTTGAAAAGCTATGTTAGAGTGCCTTTAGGCATACCAAACTTAGGAGTCAGACATATGCTTCAAGACAATGTGTGCAATTATCAAATCTACTCATGAGAGCTCAAATTTATGCTAGAAGAATCATTAATTATTGAAATTAAAACAAAAACAAGGATATTAAATCATGGGCTGCCTCCCATAGAGCGCTCTTTTATTGTCACTAGCTTGACATTGGTTTCTTGTTAGGGTGGCTGATGATTATGGTGCCTCAGCTTGTCTCCTCTCATTGTAAGCCTTCTTCCTGTGTCATGATGATCAATCTCTATATGCTCCAACGAGAGTATCTTATTGACAGTGTAATAATCATCAATTTGTGGGCCTGTCTCCAACTGTTGGTATATCAGCTGCACTTTGTCTCCTTTTGAGAACCCTTCAGTTGGGATTGTTTTGTTTTTCCACCATTTTAGAACCTTTTTCTTGTTCTTCTTTCCTTTCTTTGGTGACCCTTCTGTCTTGACAGCAGGCTGTATGTCAGGGTCTGTCTTCATAGTGATCAACTCCTCACTCTCTTCTTGCCTTCTCTTCTCATTCTTTGCATCTTCATTCCCCTTTTGCTCTTCTTCATTGTTTGTCTTTTGCTTCGGAGGTGAGCTGATGAGTACTTTATTGGGTTTTTTTTCCAATGCAAGTCTTCTTCTTCGACCCTCATGCAGCTTTTCTCTTCAACAGTATGTTGTATTTCCTGAAAGACATTTAGAGTGATCTTCTCATCATGTACCCTCAAAGTCATTTCTCCTTGTTCCACATCAATGATGGCCCTTGCTGTGGCTAAGAAAGGTCTTCCCAGTATAATAGAATAATTCCCTTCTTCCCCTAAGTCCAGGATTACAAAATCTACTGGAAATATGAATTTCCCTACTTTGACCAAGAGATTTTCAATCACACCCTTGGGAATTACCAGTGATCTATCCACTAACTCCAATGACATCTGTGTAGGCTTCAATTCTTCTATAAATAGCCTTCTCATCATAGATAAAGGCATCAGGTTGATACTGGATCCTAAATCACACAGTGCCTTATCAATGGATATGTTACCAATGGTACAAGGCAAAAAGAAACTCCTAGGGTCTTTGAGCTTTGGTGGGAGGTCTTTTTAGATCATTGCACTGCATTCTTCAGTTAGGAGGATGGTTTCCTTCTCATGCCAGCTTCTCTTCTTGTTGATGAGTTCCTTTAGGAATTTTGCATATAAGGGCATGTGCTCCAATACTTCAGCAAGTGGAATATTGATTTCCAGCTTCTTGAAAACTTCTAGGAATTTGGGGAACTGTTGGTCCTTGATCTCCTTCTGAAATATTTGAGGATATGGCAGAGGAGGGGTGTAAGGCTTCACCATCTTCCTTTGTTCTTGTGATTGCTCCTCTACGACTTGCTTTCCCTTCTTTGAAGCTTGTGGTTGTTCCTCTTTCTCCTTGAGCTTTTCTTGGTCCTTCTCCTTAAGTGTCACTTCTTCCTTGGCCTCATCATTCTCAGCTGGCCTCTTGTTAGCTTTTTTGTCATTCACCAAGGTTATTCCACTCCTTAATTGGATTGCTTTGTATTCTTCTTTGGGATTGGGAATGGTGTCACTTGGTAATGCATTGGGTGCTCTTTCAGCCACTGTTTGCTTGGACAATTGGCCAATTTGCCTCTCTAGATTCTGCAGTGAAGCTTCATGGTTCTTATTGGCCAATTCTTGATGCTTGATTATTTTCTCCATCATCATCTCCAAGTTGGAGATCCTTTGGGCTTCTTGAGGTGGTTGCGGTTGATTGTAGGATGTGGATGGTGGGTGAAAGTTATTTTGGTTAGTGGATGGGTTGTTGGGTGGATAGTAGTTGGGTTGAGGTTTATTATTTTGTGGTTTTCTGTATTGGTTTTGGTTAGTGTTTTGATGGTTTTGATGGTTTGTGTTTCTAGAATTATTCTGGTTTGAGTTTCTCTGCCAAGGCTGCTGGTTTTGGTTGTCTCAACACCTCAAATTGGGGTGGTTCCTCCAGGATGAGTTATAGGTATCTCCATGAAACTCATTTTGTCCAGCTCCTTGGTTGTGCATATAGTTAACTTACTCAGGCTGTTGCTCTTCATAGTTCTCTTCATTCTGTCCCTATGTAGGTGATGGTTGATTTGTTGTGTTCACTGTAGCTACTTGAAGACCATTAATCCTCTTGGCCATCATCTCCATTTGCTGCTGGATCTGTTGATGCATCACCTTGTTTTGTGCCAAAATGGTATCCACACCTTCCAGCTCCAATACATCCTTCCTTTGAGCTGGTTGGCGTTGCCTTTGATGAGTATAGAAGTATTGGTTGTTGGCTACAGTGTCTATGAGGTTCTGAGCTTCCTCAGCTGTCTTCATTAGTTGCACTGATCCTCCAGCAGAATAATCCAAGGCCTCTTGAGCTTTTAAAGTCAATCCCTCATAGAAATTTTGAAGTCTGTCCCATTCATTAAACATCTCCGGTGGACACTTCCTAATCAAGGCTTTGTATCTCTTCCAAGCCTCATAAAGTGATTCTCCTTCCATTTGGGTGAAGGTTTGCACCTCTGTCTCCAATCTTAGGATCCTCTGAGGTGGGTAGAATTTAGCCAAAAATTTGCTCACTAAATCCTCCCAGTTGTTGATGCTTTCTTTGGGAAATACTTCTAACCATTGAGTAGCCTTATCCCTCAAGGAAAATGGAAACTGCAGCAACTTATAGATATATGGGTGTATGCTATTTGTCTTGACTGTGTCATATATCCTTAGAAAGATGGCTAGATGCTGGTTTGGATCTTCCAAGGGACCTCCTCCATAAGAACAGTTGTTCTGCACCAGTGTAATGAGTTGAGGCTTCAACTCAAAATTGTTTGCATGAACATTTGGAGTGAGTATGCTACTCCCACAGTCTTTTGCATTGGGGAAGGTATAGGAGGCTAGAACTCTCCTTTGAGGCTGGCCATTGTTAGCCACTTCGTCTGGTGGATTAGGGATGTTCCCTTCTATCTCTTGATTCTCTTCCTCTAATTCTGCTTCTCCAACAATTCCTTTCCCTCTTACTTCTCTTCTCAACCTCCAAAGTGTTTCAATATCAAAAGATGTGGATTCATCGCTTTCTCCTAGCATAAAACACACACAGAACTAGAAACCAAAAATAATTCACTCTACTGCTAGAATGAGGTTAAGGTTAGCTTAAACAAAAACTCAAACAGTTAGTGTGCTTAGCAAAAATAAAAGAAAAATGCTTAATCTAGATTATCACCCTACTTAATCATTGTCAATCTATATCAATCCCCGGCAACGGCGCCAAAAACTTGATGAGGGAAAAAATGATTCCACACAAACTCACTGGCAAGTGTACCGGGTCGCATTAAGTAGTAATAACTCACAAGAGTGAGGTCGATCCCACAGGGATTGATGGATTGAGCAACTTTAGTTAGGTGATGAATTTAGTTAAGCGAATATTTGATGATTTAAGTGAAACTTGATTAACAGATATAAAATTGCAAGAAAATAAAAGGGAGAAGGTAAATTGACAAAATCTTAAAGTGCAGAAGAGGTAAATTGCAGAAACTTAAAGTGCAAGAAAGTAAACAAGCTAAAACTTAAACTGCAAGAAAGGTAAATGACTGAAACTTAAAGTGCAGGAAATATAAATTGCTGAATCTAAATTGCTCGAAAACTTAAATTGCATGAAGAATAAAGGGATTTGGGCAATGGGATTCAAAGCTGAACTAGAAAATGTAAATTGCAATAGATCAGAGAAGTATAAGATGAAGAGAAATTGCAGAAGAACCAAAACAGAAATGAAAATTTGCAGAAGAAATAAAACAGCAAGAAAGCTTAGCTCAATTATGAAATCCTAAAAGAGAAATTGACAATTGCATGAGAGTAACAAGAACAGAAAGTAAATCTAGATCTCAATACTCTCTTGACCAAAAAGTAAAGAAGAAATTGCAGAAGAAATAAAATGAAAACAGAAAGGAAGATTCAGATCCAATTTCCAATTCTTAGAACTATAAAAAGGAAAAGTGAAAGATGATTTTCAGATGAAGAATTTCAGTGGTGTTCCTCAATCTGAGTTCAAAAACCCCAAAACAGAAAATAGAAGTTGCAGAAGAAATAAAAATGAACTTAGATCTGATCCCAATTCCCAAATTCTCAAAAGGAAAATTAAAAGAAAACTAAAAGTGAGCTAAAGGTAAGGTCCAGTTAAATTTACTCCTATTTATACACTTTATATTTCCATCATTAAGCAATTAGAATGGGCTTTTGGGTTGGCCATGAATAAAATTGGGTTGGGGTGCATTGGGTTGGGGTGCATTGTAGCTCCTTCTAGTGGAGCGCTACGTTGGGAAAGTGAACACCCCGTTCACTCCTTCAGCATTCCTTTGGTGCGCCAATTTTCCCTCCTGGCGCTCCTTTATTGAGCGCTACGCTCCTTTAGTAAACGTTGGCTCTTTGAGCGCTGCACTGAGCGTGCTTCCTTTGGTTGAGCGCTTCTCCTTATGGGCGCTCTCCTAGTGAGCGCTACGCTCATTCTTCAAGCGCCCTTTGGTGCGCTTTCCTTCCCATGGCCAGCGCTCCCTTAGTGAACGCTATGTTCACTCACCAAGCGCTGCTTAGTGCGTAGGATGGCAAAGCCTTCGCTCCAGGCTTAAAAACCACGAAAAAGTTAACAAAGTGAGCGCCACACTCACTAAGGAAGTGAACGCTACTCCAAAAGTGTGGTCTTGAGTGTGACGTTGCTTCTTTGAACGCAACGCTTTCCTGATTCTTCATTTTTTTATTTCTTCACCTACAAGCAACCAAACAAGCAATCAAAGTCTCATCAAATTCACAAGGTCTTTGCATTATTCATGAAATCAATTAATTCTAGCATAAACCCTATGATTTTGTGTAAAATTAATGATGTTTGATTGATTCAAAATAATCATGAAAATCCACTCCAATCACTTACTTATTGTGCAAGAAAGTGCATAAAACCTACTGAAACAAATAAAAAATGCTTGTAAAACTAGCATAAGATTACTTGTCATCATTGCTGTAACAAAACTGGCAATGCCCTTTTGCCATCAAGACAGGATTCCTCAATTCTGTAAGTCTATTTAGTAACTTATCAATTTAGTAGCATGCCCTGCTTGAAAATGAGGTAATCTCCCCTGTTTCTAAATATTCATATGCCCCAACCCGAAAAAGTGAATCTTTGTTTTATATTTGACCAACCCTATTCATTATTCATATATACCATGATCAGTACTTGAGGTTGACATTTATTAACGTGTTTCACCTCACATATGATTTAATCTTGGTTGTGAATAGTAGTATCTACAACCACAGTGGAGTTTCTAAATAGAAATTTAGAAAATTGTACAGGTATTCCTTGGCTCAAGAGCACGGAAATCTTATCAATCTTCACGATTGGTTCCAGTCTTTTAGAACAACTCTTGACCAAACGAATAAAAGGAAACCAAATTCAAAGCAGTCACCCCAGCCAAAGAAGACAAAAGATACAGCTGAATTTGGAGACCAAAATGAAGCATCAATCCAGTATCCTTTATGCTCCCCATTTTACATTGTTTCTTTCACATAGCAAGATATGATGCTGAGAATGCATCTAAATTGAAGTTCAACTTTGGAATTTGATATGCGTATTGTTTTTTGTATAGGCATATTTGCTATTCCATAATTATTGCGGTAATTGCGAAGCATTTTATTGATGTTGCCATGTTGGTTTCAATTCTTGACCTTATTTTCCAGAGCATGCTTTTGCAGAGTAGTTATAGAAATGCAGGTCACTGGGCTGCTTAGAATGCCAAGCAAGAGGCGCCCAGATTTTGTACAAAGAGTAGCATTTGGACTTTGAAGGATGTTTGATGAAGTTCTAATTTAATTTGCACAAAGTTAAAATTGAAATTAATTAATTAAAATTGGATATTTTAGGTATAAAATGTTATTAAAATTTCAGTCTCTATCCTAAAAAATTTCAGTTCCATGTGTTCTCACTTTTTAGAGGTATTGAAATACTGAAATTTTACAGACAGAGACTAAAATTTTAACACCAATCTCTACACCAACAAACATGATACTGAGTTTCAGTCTTAAAGTCTCTGTCTCAGTACCTCAAAACAAACGCTACCTTATTCCAATGTAATTATAATTTTATCTTAAATTATTTATTTCGTCATACTCCGGTCAGCTCTTCGATTAATTGATGCATCTCATCCAACACAATCAGTGCTTCTATGTATCCACAAATCTTTCTATTCATTAATACGTAAAACTTGTTTTGGTAAACTTGAACTTAATATTTAATTTGGTCCTGAAATTTGAAGTTGGACTAAAATTGACTCTTAAAATTACAATTGACTCAATTTTAAATTCTAAAATTTACAATAATAACTCATGTTAACCTTTAAATTTATTTTTGCAATAAACATGTTGATTTTGCATGTTAATTTATCAAGATTTAGATTCATTGTCTAGGTTTCATGTGATTGATATCTACAAGACCTCCTATAAACTTGATTGATTCCCAACATTCAATTCTCACGAAAACACAGTAACATTCAATTTAAAAAATTTGGTAATCTAGAAGCAACGATTAAGTTTCTAAAAGCTCTAGTATGTTTCGATCACATGGAATCTGAACAAGAAATCTAAATTACAGTAAGTTAATATATCAAATCAATACGTTGTTAACAAAAATCTACTTAAGGGTTAATGCGAGTTACGATTATAAATTTTGGAGTCCAATTTAAGTCTATTAAAATTTTGAGGGTCAAATTAAGTCCGACCTCAAATTTCAGGGACCAAATGAATAAACTCGGTGAACTTCTAAAAAAATATATTTTGTAGTGGGTTTTTTTTATTTTTTTAAATTAAAAAAATAAAAATAATTTCATATTTAGATATTTATATAAAATGTATTTTTATTTATTAATTATATTTAAATACAATAATATACAAATATCTTTTGTTTATTTATGCTAAAATATTTTTTAAATAAAAAAATATTTTTAAAAATAATATAAATTGTAATTTTTTAAAATAATTTTTTTAATTTTTATTATAACAAATTTTTCAAAAACACTAAAAATGAGTAATATTTTAAATCAGTTCTTAAAAACTTCACTCAAATAATTTAATCATTAATAAATTATAATCACCAAACTAGTCTTTGACTTTTTTATTTTATTAGATAAATCAATGTTTATGTCAAATTTTGATAAAAAATTAAATAAATTAATTTTTGTCGTTATTTAATAAAAGATATAATAGTCTTTAATTTTTTTTTGTTTTTTTGATAATTTTTATAAAGATGAATAATATGATAAATGGACTAATTTTTCTAACAAAATAAAAATTTTAGAACTAATTTGATAATTAAAATTTGCTAAGAACTAAAGTATTTCAATAAAAATTTCTTAGGAATTGATTTGGAAAAAAAAGATATCTCTTCTTTAAAAAAATATCTTTTTATAACTCAATAGCAACAATAAAAAATATTTTTGTAATAATTTAATGACATCTAAATAAATTTTTAATATATTTAAAAAAAAAGTCCCCAAACTTGCATTAATCGTTGTCTATATAATATAATACTTCCATAATTTTATGATTTCTATTGTATATTTTGTTACTTGAATTTTTTTTCGGTTTACAAAGGGGCCAAAGGCCCAAGAAAAGAAACTACACTCTAATGGTTCTTTTGGGCCAAGAGATCCCAACAGCATCACCTAGCAAATAATGACCAAGACTCATAGGCGGAGAGTTCCAGTATTTGATAGTGTAGTCTTGTTCAAGACTATAATTTGCTAACCAGTCTGCACAAGAATTAGCCTCACGGTAGGTGTGAATGATAAAGACTTGCCAATTTCTAGATAGAAGATTTTGTATTCTGCTATACAAGACTGAGCCTGATTTTGTGCTATCTTCCCCTTTCTTTATGCTATCTGTAACGGATTTGGAGTCACACTCCAAGTATACATTTTTGAATCCCAGGGTCTAAGCAGTTTCTAGTCCGATGCATAACCCCCAGAGCTCTGCCATAAACACAGAGCATTCACCCAAATTCTTGGTGAACCCTATAATCCACTGACCTTGACTATTTCTCAGCAATCCCCCACACCCTGCCTTTCTACAGTTCTTTTTAGCAGCACCATCAGTATTAATTTTAATCCAGTCTTCTGGTGGTGGATACCATTTTATGTTTGTTTTGTCAGCCATTGTGAAGATCTTGTTTTTGTTTTTGGTATCAAAAATTTCTTGGATGAGCTTGGCGTGATCATGAATGATTCTATTTGCTGTGGGAGGTCTTTGAAAAGGGGGTTGAAAGATTTCCAAGTTCCTCCATTGCCACAATTTTCAACTACTGCAAAGATGTTCCTCCATTGAGTCTGTCCAGGTCTCCCCAAGTTCAACTCTAGACAAGTGTATATCCAATCTTTGACAGGTTGGTTGTAGAACAGATTCATTGCATCCGGCTTAACCAGCTTATCCCAAATCGATTTTGCCCCTCGGCAATCCCAGAGTACATGAATAGTATTCTCAATGTGGTTTTGACAGTGTTGGCACATAGGTGAGACCCCATACTATTTGTGTCTCTTATCATTTGTGAGCAGTCTATCATGTGTGGCTTGCCATATGAAAAATTTTATTTTTTCCGGTCCTTTCCAAGACCAGATTTTCTGCCAAACCTTCTCGTGGCTGGCGTGGTGTCGAGAGAGATTTTGATAAGCTGACTTTATAGAAAATTGACCATCTAGAGAGTGCTTCCAAGCTATACTATTGGGAGGATCCGTTCTCCTAGGAGCAGGCATAGCAACAATTTAAAGAAAGCTTTCTTCTGTTACTAAATTTTTAAGCTCGTCATATCTCCATTCACCTGTGTCATCCACAAAATCATTCACCCGGTCACTGATTCCATCAATATTAGCGTTTGGATCCTTGTAATCAAGAAGGCAGCCATCCATATGGAGCCAGGAATCAGTCCAGAACTTCGTGTTTTGACCATTGCCTATTCTATGGATCACTCCTTTCTGTATTTGAGGCCAAAGTCTATGCAAGGCTTTCCAGAGGCTTGAACTACTACCTGAAATGCTTTCTCTCATGTTTCTATATTTTTTCCAAAGAATCTTGGCCCATAGAGAGTTTGGATTATTAATCAGGCCCCAACACAGCCTCATCAGAAATGCTGAGTTCATCAAATCCAGTCTTTTGAAGTCTAAGCCTCCAGCTTCTTTTGGTAAACAAATGGTACTCCAACTAACAAGGTGAGCCTTTTTTTGTTAGTAATTCGATCCCCAGATAAAGCTCTGCTGGAATTTTTCTATTTTATTGCAAATATCCTTTGAAATTTTGCTATGTTGCATCGTGAAATATGTTATTGGAGTAATGGCAGATTGTGCAAGTACTACCCGCCCAGCCATTGAAAGACATTTTTGCTTCCATCCCTTTAATTTGTTCTGAACTTTTTCCAGGATATGCCCATACTTCCTCTTGCTATCTCGACCTTCCATTATATATGCCCCAAGGTATCTTCCTATTTCCTTTGTTTCTTCAAACCCTGCAAGCTGAATTATCTCTCTTCGGGTGCTTTCAAGAACTTTCCTGGAGAAATATACCTGGGTTTTTTGGGAATTGACAATCTTCCCAGAGGCTTCACATAAGGTATTCAAACAATTTTTGATGATGTTCATTTGTTCATAGCTTGCTTCTGTAAACAACATAAGATCATCAGCGAACATCAAGTGGAAAATAGTTGGCCCGCCCCTTCCCAGAGAAAAGGGCTTCCACTTGCCATTCATAAACATATCTTCTATAAGATGAGAGAGTCTGTCTAAACATATCACAAAAATATAGGGCAAAAGCGGGTCTCCCTGTCTAATGCCACGGGGAGGAAAGAACTTTTCTGTTACTTCTCCGTTCCACAGCACCTGAAAGCTAGTGGTACAAATGCATTGCATGACAATTTTAATTATTTCCGGGGGAAGGGAGAAGTCTGTTAAGCATTGCTCAATAAAGGCCCAGCTAATGTGATCATAGGCTTTTTCAAGATCAATCTTAATGGCCATGTAGCCCTTTTTACCTGATTTTTTCCTCATAGAATGGGCGATTTCCTGTGCAACAATGATATTATCTTGGATCCTCCTCCCAGGAATAAAGCTGGATTGAGCCAGTGAAATTCTATTGTCAAGGATGGGTTTGATTCGGCTGGCTATGATTTTTGTAATTGTTTTGTATGACACATTACATAAAGCAATGGGTCTGAGTTGGTTAACAAATTCAGGTTGGTTTATTTTTGGCACAAGAGCAAGAAGGGTGTTGTTCACATCAGCTATAGCTTTAGGGACTTGCCAACTATGCATGACAAACTCTTTCAGGCTATTTCTAACAATAACCCAGTTTTCTTTGTAGAAACCCGCAGGGAGTCCATCATCCCCTGGGGCTTTTAGAGATCCTATTGCAAAGTCTGCTTGTTCAATTTCCTCATGCATGACACAAGCTTTCAGTTTGGGAATGCTGTCTTCCTCCAGAGGGGGTAAAAATTGTTAGTATCAATAGCACAATTTCTATTGCGGTTAGGCTCCTGGAAGCGACTTTGAAAATGAAGGATAACGTGAGTCTTGAGGTCCTCCTGATTATCTATCCACTCCCTACTAGGTCCACGAAGTTTGAGGATCTTGTTACGGCGTCTCCTGATGATAGTTTTTGTATGGTAATACTTGGTATTACGGTCACCTTCTACCATCCAAGTTTCTCTAGATTTTTAGAGCCAGAACACTTGCTCCTTATCCAGAATAGCCTCTAAATCTTTGTTGAGTTTTTCTTCAAGGCAGTCTAGGAATTCACTTCTCTCATATCTTGGGGAATTTTGTAAGCCTTTCAATCTACTAAGCACCAACCGTTTCTGATGGAAAATATAGCCAAAGGTCTGATGATTCCAATCCTTTACCTTGTCTACAAAATTTTGGATTGATTGAGCTAAAGGCTGGTCCTTGTGCCAATTTTCATTCAAGAAGGAAGAAAAATTCTGGTGTTGCATCCACATATATTCAAAATGAAAAGGCTTGTTCCTAATGGATTGGTGGTTACCTTTGCACTTGATGAGTATTGGATGATGATCTGAGCGGATTCGAGGGAGTGTCACCACAATGGCTTCTTGAAACAAATGGCGCCAATCAGCATTGCAAAGTGCTCGGTCAAGGCGTTTGAAAATGCGATTACCATCCTGCCAGACAGGACCTCTCCAGGTGAATCTTGTTCCTTGATATCCCAAGTCTATAAGATTACAAGCTTCCACCCAGTTCTTGAATCTATTGATTTGAGAGTATCCGGTTGTGCTCCACCTTTTTTCTCTGATGCATCACTAATATCATTGAAGTCACCACATAGAACCCAAGGATGATGCATGTCTGCTGATATTTTGATGATAAAGTTTTTCATATCTCTTCTTCGACTCTCTTGAGGGTGAGTGTATATAATGGTAAGGTACCAAACTCCAGAGTCATCAGTAATCTTGGTGTGTAGAGCTTGTTCATGCCGATATATTTCCTGAACAGTTTGATTAGAGTTGTTCCAAATCAGCCATATTCCTCCTAAAAAAACCATTTGCATCCACAATAAGATGGTGGTTAAAACCAGCCCTTTTGATGGAGTTTAGTACAATTTGTCCACTGCATCTCGTCTCCTGGATAGCAATTAAGTTGGGCTTATACTGAAGGTTATACTCTTTCAGAGTCTTAGCAAAGGATGGGCTTGCAGCCCCTCTCGCATTCCATGATAGTATTATCATATTAAAACACTGTAAGGAAGAGCTTAAAGTCCTTGGCTAGAGAACTGGATTAAAACAGAGGCCCAATTAGGCCCCATTCAACTCACCCTCTACTGGGCCTTTCTTTTCTTCCCAATTTAGGGTCGCTGCTGTACCTTCAGCCATGATCACATCCAGGTCAGATCCTGAAAAATTGAGTTCAGGTGGGTCAGGTGGTTTTGGGCCAAGAATTTGGTCTGGCGGGGTTTCCATGACCATCGTTTCCTCTACTGACATCGCATTGTTGGATAAAGTTGGTTCTGGGACACTTGGTTTGGGTTCATAGTATGTGCCATGGGGTGGTTGGTTTTGGGCCTTGGGTGATGAGAGATTGTGAAGAGTTTGGATTTTGTTAAAATTTTGTGCTTTTCTTTTTAGGTTCAAGAAAGCAGAACAGGCTGCATTTTGGGTCATGGTGATTGGGCTAGGGGATGTAAGGATGGGGCTAGGTGTGTTTGCAGAACGGGCTTTTCTCATTTGGCTTCCAGAAAGAAATTCCTTGGGACCTTCATTAATTTTGTCTTTTCTTGTGGCTAGCTGATTCTCATTCTCATCATAATCATTCTCTATGATTTGCTCATTTGTTGCATCTGAGGACAGAACCTCGTACCTCAGATTTGTCGGCCACCTTCTTTGCATTGATTTTTTCACCCTTATGCTTGTGCCCACTTTTCACGTTCTGGTTGTCCTTTCCAACCGTTTTCTTTGTCCTCCTTTGCTTCTGTACAACCATCCAAGCACCATAATTGGCATTTTCTAAAATTACTGTTTTATCCTTGTCTTTTCCAACCTTCTGGTCCCCCTTTTTCTGCATCTGGTTTCTTTCCATAGGCTCTTCCGCTGCTTGTCCTGGCTGTTGGTTCTCATCTGCATTGTTATGGTTAAATGTAGAATTGTTTCCATGTGTACATGTCTCATTAACATGACCAAAACGTCCACAGTTAAAACAAATCATATGTAAGCCCTCATATTCAATGAAATATGTATTATCATTTACCATATATTTTGCATCTAGAGGCTTGGTCAGGTCTAGCTCTACACACAGGCGCGCGAATTTGCCTCCTGACTAGTTTGTTGTGTTCATGTCAACTTTAAGCGTCTTTCCAATCTAGTCTCCCACTGTTCCCAGGAAACGCTTGTCGTAGTATTCGATCGGCAGGTCAGGGAGTCTTACCCAAGCTGCTATCTTGTTGATAGAGGTGCATAATGGATTAAAATCTGGAACCCACTTTCTTATGGTTAGATAGTGGTCGTAAATTAGCCACGGTCCACCTTCTAATACGTTACAGCAGTCCTCGTCATTGAATAACCTGACTACAAAGTAGTCATTACCCAGATCTATCAAGTCTAGTCCTCCCACTTTTGCCCACATGATGTCCAGTCTTCTCTTTAGAATAGCATATGAAATCTTGCGTCCCAAAAGCTTGACTATAAATGTGTTCTTCCAAGGCCGCTCAAGCCTCTGTTTTTCCGCTCTGTTGACATGGATACTAAAAGTTCCATTTCCAGTCGTTTCGCAGAGATAGAAGGGGTGGTTCTTTCTTCCCTTTTCATTTTCTTTAAAGCTTCCCTCTGGAACTGACTCATTTCAAGCACCTCCTCCATATTGTCTTCTTCTTCGTCTTCAGATGATTCCTCTGATTCTTCCTCCTCTATTTCAGAGTCAAAGTGTGGTTCCAAACTTCCATGCATCACTAAGTCAGCATATGTTCTTCTGAGGCCATTGGCTCCAGCAAAAGCCGTCTTGTCAAACATCCACTCCTCCTCTCTAACTGCCCTTGAAGTTTCTCCTCCTTATCCATTCCCGTCATTACGTAGCTTTTTTTTTGCTCCTTTGTAGCTGATCAGCTTCTTCCATGGTAGTTTCCGGCAGGTTCATTCTTTCACTATGCAGACACCACCTGAAATAGAATTCTAGCTATATGGGTGTAAGTTACTGAACCGGACCGAAAATTACCGCAAACCGAATCGAAAATTACAACAACCGATTTAAAAACCGAAAAAATTGGTTTTTTTTCTGACAAAACCGATCGGTTCGGCTTAGTTTTCGGTTGACTCGATAGAAACCGAACCGAACCAAACCGAACCGAAGATATGCATCCATTTCAATGTTTTAACCATTTTAACCTTTAACCTAATAACAAAAATTCCCAACCCCTAACCATTTCAATATTTTACTCTTATTATTTTAGTTTATTGACTATTGTAAACCTCTAATTATTGTGATTCATATTTTGTTCATTAGAAATTAAAAACCGAAAAAACTGACCGAACCAAACCGCTGTTGGTTCGGTTCGATTGTTGTAAAAACAGCAAACCAAACGGTTGTGTGTCTATAGGAACCAAACATATCGATTCGGTTGATTTTTAGTCCAAAATTGAACCAAACCGAACCGATAACACCCTAACTAAATAATTACCGATCTAATATCCATTTACTCTATCCATTTGTGGTGTTGTTGCCCAAAAGATTTCTCGTTACTTGAATTATTTTAGTATATATAAACAAATGTAAATAATAATAATAATAGTGATCCAATATTAGGCTTGCCATATAGACAAATCCTCTCAGGCCCAATCAAGACCAAAACGCCCGGCTCCCACTAACGGATACTCCATAGTTACGACAATAACGAGCCGGCTAAGCCTCCACCAAGCCATCAAGTGCCCACATTCGACATTCCTGACAATCTGCTTTCTGTTATATATTGTAGAGTGACTCATCGGAATTTAATTTCATTTACTAATATTTGCTCCGGAACATTAGCTACAATAGATTCAAGATTGTGCACAACTTTTATCCGCAAATGTATACTTCCCATTAAGATCAAAATCTCTAGCTTTCTTAAAATAGAGATCCCTTGCCTCTGCACAACATAGGCCTCAGAATTTGACTAGAACTCCCACTTGGAGTGGGTAACCACCAAAACAAAACAAAGATGATTTTCTCTGCTTTCTGCCTTCCTCTCATTTCTAATTTCATCAAAACAAGCCAACACAATTATCCTTCCTTTCACAATTTTGTCCCTTCTTTTGTCTTCAATCTTCATATCCAAGAACATGATCCAAGGCTCGCTAATCAACGTTGTTATCATGCTGCTAGTGCCTTGGTGAAGGTCCCAGGTAATGCATACAAAGAGGAACACTAGTGAATGTTGTTAACTTGTTATTGCAACAACCAAATAGGAAGAAATGGGAGATAAAAACAATACAGATAATTATATAGTGTGTTACGCACCAACAATGATAACAACAAATGGGATATGGCAAGGAGATAACCCTCTGGATTATTCTCTCCCTCTCTTCTTATTGCAGTTAACTTTGGTGGTTATAGCCACCCGAATATTCGTCTTCATCCTCAGGCCATTTCGCCAGCCACGCGTGATCGCCGAAGTCTTGGTACTGATTTTAGTGTGTTTCATCTTTGCATTGCATTGTATTGGATTAAAAATTCTAGTCATTTTCTGATTGCCGTTGTTGTGTTTGTTAAAATGCCAACACAGGGTGGAGTAATGTTGGGTCCTTCAATGCTTGGGAGATACGAAACATTTGCCAATGCAGTGTTTCCTCTGAGAAGTGTTATGGTGATTGAAACAATGGCAAATGTTGGGCTTCTTTATTTTCTCTTCTTGGTGGGGGTGGAGATGGATGTAGGAATGTTGCGAACCACAGGGAAGAAGGTTGTGTCTCTTGCAGTTGCCGGCATGGTCTTGCCTTTTGTTATTGGAACCGCATTCTCCTACCTTTTGCATAGAGATTATGAACAAGGCATGACTCAAGGTACCTATATACTCTTCCTTGGTGTTGCTCTCTCTATTACTGCGTTTCCTGTTCTTGCCCGTATACTCGCAGAGCTCAAACTCATTAACACCGAGTTAGGTAGGCTTGCACTTTCTTCAGCACTCATCAATGATGTGTGTGCTTGGATACTCTTAGCATTAGCCATAGCACTTGCAGAGAATGAAACAACAAACATTGCTTCCCTTTGGGTTTTGTTGTCAAGTGTAGCCTTTGTGGCATTTTGTGCTTACGCCGTCCGGCCGGGAGCCATATGGATTGTCAAGAAAACCCCTGAAGGAGAATCATTCAGTGAGTTTCATATATCCCTCATACTTGCAGGGGTTATGATCTCGGGTTTCATCACAGATGCCATTGGAACTCATTCTGTTTTTGGCGCATTTGTGTTTGGTTTGGCAATCCCAAGTGGACCACTTGGTGTTGCTCTGGTGGACAAGCTTGAGGATTTTGTTTCAGGACTTTTGCTCCCTCTGTTTTTTGCCAGTAGTGGGCTAAAAACTAACTTAAGACTTGTCAGAGGATCATACACCTGGGCAATTCTCATTCTTGTCATTTTCTTGGCTTGCATTGGCAAGGTTATTGGAACTTTAATGGTTGCATTCTTTTATCAAATTCCAATACGCGAAGGGGCTGCCCTCGGCTTACTCATGAACTCAAAAGGCCTAGTTGAAATGATTGTGCTAAATGTTGGAAAGGAGCAGAAGGTACTAATGCTTATATTAATGCTACTGCTTCTACATTTCTTAATCTACTCATGTTGATAATTTATAACCGATATCAGGTTTTGGATGAAGAATCGTTTGCGATCATGGTTATCATAACTGTAGTAATGACTGCAATTATTGTGCCTTCTGTATCATTCCTTTACAAACCATCAAGAAGATCCATAAATTACAAAAAAAGAACTATTCAAATAGCTAAATCAGATGCTGAGTTTAGAGTACTAGTGTGTGTTCATACCCCTCGGAATGTGCCAACTATGATCAACCTCCTTGAAGCTTCTAATCCAACAAAGAAGTCACCAATATGTGTCTATGTTCTCCATCTTGTTGAACTTAGCGGTCGCACTTCCGCAATGCTCATAGTTCACAACACAAGAAAGCAGGGTTATCCTGCACTTAACAAGACTGAAGCTCAATCCGACCACATAATCAATGCCTTTGAAAACTTTCAGCACCATGCTTCTTTTGTTTCTGTCCACCCCTTAACAGCAATCTCCCCTTATTCCACTATGCATGAAGATATATGCCATTTGGCAGAGGACAAACGCATTGCCTTCATAATCCTTCCTTTCCATAAGCAACAAACAGTTGATGGAGGGATGGAAGCCACAAACATGGCATTCCGCACCATCAACCAAAATGTACTAGCAAATGCACCATGCTCAGTAGGAATTCTAGTTGATAGAGGCTTAAACGGCTCTAATCGCTTAGCCGCGAATCAAGTATCTTATCATGTAGCCATACTATTTTTCGGAGGACCAGATGATAGAGAGGCTTTGTGTTATGGATGGAGAATGCTAGAGCATTCGAGAATATGCCTTACGATAGTGCGCTTTGTCCAAGGGAAACAAGTATCCGGCCATATTAGGAGGCCTAGCATAGGCACAAGCGAACCGAGTGTATTAACAGTGGAAACAGAGAAAGATATTCAAAGACAGCTTGATGAAAATCTTTTGCATGATTTTAGAATGAGATTTCAAGAAGACGTTTCGGTCGATTACTTTGAGAAAGTGGTTAACAACGGCGAGGAGACAGTGGCGGCTATAAGGACAATGGATGACATCCATGACCTCTTCATTGTTGGGAGAGGCCAAGGGATAATATCACCACTCACAGCAGGACTCACTGATTGGAGTGAGTGTCCTGAGATTGGAGCAATTGGGGACCTATTAGCATCCACAGATTTTGCAGCCACAGCTTCAGTGTTGGTGGTGCAACAATATATAGGACCAAGTTTACATGGAGAAGTGCTAGAAACACCAGATAGTACAGCACCTATGAACGAAGAATATTTCAATGAGATTAATAATCATGAACAACCACTAAACCCAAAGGGAAAATGTGTCTTCAACATGGAAAACTTGTGAGTAGCATATTGTTTTGGTGCCTTAACATTAGTCCCTAGTAGATCATTTCAGATACTCACCTTAGCCCTTACAAAGTGTAGAAGAATTTCACTTTTTATACTTCTGCTTCTTTGTTTGTTGTATTATTATGTATATTGTGATGTAGTTAATTTTCGTTTGTACCTTCAAATCTTCATCATCTCCTATAGGAATGTACATACATACAGTTTTATGTATATATATACATAAGCATAATTTGTTTGTCCCTCAGTGGTTGAGTATTCATGTTATTGCTTCTTTCTTTTTGGGCTGCTGCATGAATGGGATTAAGAGACGTCTAAGAGAATCTAACTAAACAAGTTTCAGAAATCTACCTAACCAATGCATGCTAATTAAGAATCTCGGAAGAGTTGCAACTTGCAAGATTCCTTATCACAATAGAAAGAGACCTATGATGTACCACATTTTAGAAAGTTTTTCACTGAAATGCATATAATTTTTGTTAAGACCATATAGCCGTCCAAAGGCTGATTTAGCAGTTAAACCTAGAATTATTAGGGTAAAATTTGTTGATTTGTGGCAATTTCTGTTATCTATCTATTCTATTATATAAAAATCGAATTTTTGCACTTAATAATAAAGCAGACGTGGTATGTTTCTAACAGTGTTTCTTGATTTATTTCTTTTAACTCATTAAATATAATTCATTACGATAGATTAATTATATCAACTAATTGATTTAATTAGATATTTAAGTATTACACAATTTAATATTATGTATATTAATTAATTGAATATAATAAATATAAATTAATTTAATTAGAAGTTCATTATTTTATATACACACACATGACAGAATAAAATTATAAAGATAATCTTTTTATTACTTTAGATATTTTAACTCTTTTTTTTTTGTTTTTTTTCTCTTTATGTGTAATTTTGTTTTGCGTTAACTTTGTTTATTTAATGATAAAACATACTCATGTTAATTCTATCATATAATAGTATATTTTTCTCCTACATATTTTGATTTGTATAGTTACTATTGATCTTGCTGTTTTCATTTTCTTGAATTGTTCTTTTTTTTTTATGACTTGATAATTTAAAAAAACAAAGAAAAAAAAACGATGGCCAAAGGCAGAGGCTAGAAGTCTAAAGTAACAACATCATTTCTCAGCATTATTATTATTATTAATATGAACTTTATTATTTTTTTTCTAACATTCTTTAATATGAGCTTCATTTCTTATTCTTTATTTATTATTAATGCTTTTATTTTTTTTCCTCTAATTATAAATCTCCTTATAATAATTTTGTGATAGATTTTTTTTGGTCTAATAGATTTTTTTTCCCTATATTTTGTCAAAAATAATATATATTAGAAAAAAAAGATACAAATTAAATTTTAAAATTCAAATTTAAATAAGATGTGCAAAGGGTAACTATTGAATTGAGATCTAGAATTCATTTTGTAGATTTAAACTCTTTGTATTATCGTCATTAAAAATTTCAAATATCATAAAATTCTAGATATTTTTTATCTTATTGTTCTTAAATTATACATTATACCATGTATTTGAAGAATTTAATTTTATTTGAAATAAGTGTGACATTATATATTTTTTTGGATACAAAGAGATAATAATGAAGTTGAAGTGAGTAACAAAATTGATTATATAATAAGAAACAAAGTTTTAGAATTTCTAGCACAATTGATAAATTTTTAGTTTCAAAAGAATTTTTTACTCTACTTTTTATCTTTTATTTGATTTTTTATAATTTTTTTATTTTCTTAATTAATTATGATCGTAATAATTTATCACAAATTTGTATTTTGTAGAGAAAATTTGTCAATAATAAAATACGGAAGACTTAATAAAAAAATTTTTAAAATATTGGTTAATCACAAAATAAAAAAAATTATGAATTGTGCTTTAATTATGTTGTAAAATACAAATTAAGGAAATTAGCTTTTTACCATTAATGTTAACTTAAATCATAATAAGGTAAAAAGTAAAAATTGTATATAATAATTTAATTTAATTATTTATACTACCAAAATTTTTTTTTATTATGTCCCATTTATTTTTATTCATTGGTGATCTTTAATTGTTTATTTTAAATAAAAATTTGAATTTTTTTTTTTTGGTGACAATAAAAATTTGAATTGATTGAATTGATTTTTTTTTCAATTAGTAATATAATTATTGTTGCTCAGTAATATTTTCTAATTTATTTAACCTGATTAATCATCTCTTTTTTATTTTATGCTAATTTAACTAATTAAAATTAATAAATTTTAGTTATTTTAATTCTTGTAATTTTTTATTCTAATAATATATTTCAATTAATGCATTAATACAACTTTAATATTTATATGTCATTAATAATAATAATCTCATTTTAAAATGATGTTTTATTCATATATATATATAATTGTAGAAAATTTACTATTTTTTTATACGATTAGATTATACATATTTATATTCAATTTTTTTTATTACTTAATTAGAATTAATTATATTAAAAGATTAGATTAAGATCATGTGGTAGACTAATTATATTGTTATTAATTAATTATATTAAAAGATTAAGATTGATAGATTATCATTATTTTATTATTTTTTATTTTTGATATTAATTCAGATATTTAGTTTTTCTTATTATTATTTTTTATTCTATATATTTATTTTCATAAATATTGCTAAATTAAATAAGGTACTGTATATCTTCTTTTTATTCCTCTTTTATATATATATATATATATATATATATATATATATATATATATATATATATATATATTAAATTATTTTTTTTCATCGAGTAATTTTGTTTCTCTTCTATTTATATTTCTTTCCTTCAATATTTTATTGGTTCTTATTTTTTGAATTTTACTTTAATTTATTATTTGTTCTTATTACACCTAACATTTTTTATTTATGTGTAATATACATTCTTATATATGCTATAGAAATATGATTTGATTCCATTAACTTGCCAAATTTTTTAAAAAATCTAAAGGTAAAGCACAAAAATATATTTATAAATATTATGCTTTTTTAAATAAAAAATATAATATTTTTTGCCATATTTATTGAAATCCTAAGTTAAATATGAATATTGATTTTTGAAATAGAATAAATATATTTTAATTTTTTTGCATCTAAAAATAATATTCTATCAACGTTAAAATTATTTATATGGATAAGTAATAGTGAATATAGAATTATTTAGGATGGATGAAACTAATTAAGTACATTTTTTTATTGAAAATATGAATTTAAAAATATTATATTTAGTTCTCAATAGTCAACCTCAACCTCTAATTGAACCATTATATGTTCAAAATATTTTTGAATAAATGAAATAATTTTATGTATATAATTTTTTTAAAATTTAATTAATTCAATATATTTATTGTCGTTAATTAAAAAAGTAAATTGAAATGACAATTTAATATTCCTATACTTTTAAAATATTATTTATTTTTTTTAATATTCTTTATCATCCAATAATCATATTAATATAATTTAATTCTACAAAATTATTTATTATCATTTGATTGAACAAAAATTCTATTTTATCTGAAAATTTTAGAATTTCTCAACTTCAAGATTATCTATGTTAAATCATTAAAAAATATAACTGAGAGTGCAGAAGCGTTCCTTCATTCAAGAGCATGATTGAGATCAGAGAGCTTGACTCTTGTCATTCTTTGATCTTTGTCAACCAAAACTTTCTGTATCCCTGATAGGGCTGAATCGCAACTCCACCGTGGGAAAAGAGCTACGAAGGCAGGTTTGATGTGTTGGGGACTAAAATCCTAAAGTCATTGTTTATATTTGAGTGTGACACTCATTGTACCCTAAAACCCAAATAAAATAGTATCTCTGGTTTTAATCTCAATTTCCAAATCAAAAGTAATAATGATTTATTTAATTCAATATTTATGATAATAAATGAGATCATCGTAGTATAAGTCATTTAATGTGAAATTACTTAATTTACGATTATAATTAATATATGTATTGCCCACAAATATATTAAGAAATAATAATTTTCTAACAATCTTTCACTTGGGCTATACATATATATATTTTCCTGAGATAATCTCATCTTATAAATTTTATGCGCATATCTAAAAGTTATTTCCCCGATTACTTTAATAATCTGGTCTGTCTCGTATATTAGTTATGAAATTACCGCAACTTTACCACATTAGTGTCGCAACGAAACCACGATGATCGCCATAATAAAATACTCAACCACATAGATCAAATTTGGATGAGAAAATTCAGAAATTATATGCAAAAATGATCTCATACATGTCTATGTCCAACTGGTCCAACTTGAATAAAAAATCTATTTTATTTGGTGACAGACTCACATGAAAATGCAACGGCAACGTCCGGGCTCATAGCGACGGTGACTAAGTGATGAGTCTTTGGAAGAAGAAGAGAAGAACTTAACAGAATCACAATAGAGAGAGAGAGAGAGAGGGGGATAAGCAGCAACGGCGACATGAGCTGTGAAGGAAGATGGAAGCTGTGAAGGGGTAGGTAGTGATAGGCTCAGCAACAACGATGACGAGAGCTATGAGATTTTTTGTGAAGAAGCCGAGAAGAAGAAGACTCTGGGTGAGAATGACTGGATTTCTCTGGCATGACTATAGAGTATGGACTGAAGCTGTGAGTCGCTGAATTTGTGATGTGAGACAAATCCTAATTCCTAAAAAGTGTTTATATGTATATATCCGGGTCGGGTACACCCTAAACCCGACCATGCACTGTCCCGAGCAAAATTTGCCCCGACTTAGGTTAAGTTATTACCCTCCCCAACCGGATATGGCCAGGTCGGATACCCGCGTATTTGGGTACTCCTACCAAGTCTAATCACGTATTGATACTCCATTTATTAAGGGTTTACCGCTAGCCAATGGATTGCTACACACAAAAGACTAATAGTTGTTTAAGCGGACGAGTGAGATAACCACTCAACAAACTCAAATTGATTAGGAAAAATACTAATTATTTTTAATATTTAATATTGAAAATGCTGAGAGTTTGATTTTAGTTATAACTTTGTAAAATATTTATATTAATAATTACTATATATATTTTATTTAATTTTTTTAGTAAAATTTTTTATATAATGTTATGTATTATCTTGTACAAGGTATGAGAACATACACTAGTTCTATTATATAAAAATTGGGTTTCTGCACTTAATGATGGAGTTGATGTGGCATGCTTTAGAGAGTGTTTTCCGATTTAATTATTTTAACTTATTCAATACAATTTATTACAATAACTTAATTATATCAGCTAATTGATTTGATTAGATATTTAAATATTATTATAATTTATTATAATTTATATTACTTGATTAATTATACTACATTAATTGTAATTCGTTATATTAGTTAATTGGTTTATTCATTTATAAAGTCTGAAATAAAATAAATAATTTGTCGTTTATTCTAATTGAATTTATTAAATTTAATTATATATTATATATGAATTAACAATAATTTATAAATCACTCTATATTATAATATTTAATAAAATAATTTGTAAATTATTTTATATTATATATGTATTAATGAAATATTATATATGTCTTAATGTGTTAATTAAATATTATATACGTACGGTGCATTTTTTTTTGTTTTGGTATCATATAGTATTGATAATGATAATATTATTATATAGTATTATATAAACTTTCCAATATTATTAGAGTATTGAAAAATTATCCCATATGGCAATCGTTCTTAGAGAAATAGTATGTCCCTTGTGCAAATAAGTTACTCATAAGCTGTTTATCGTGTAATGAAGGATTAGAGGACTAAAATAACCCATATTTTTAGTAAATTGTCAGAAATGACCAGCTCTTACAATTGGTGGTGGCTAAGATCTAAACTTAAAGGTAAAAAATCTACCCGTATCCCATATAATTAATTTCAACCTGCCGACCCAAAGTCCTCTTTTTGGGTCTTCTCCTAGCAATGGAGAACGGTGTCTTGGGACTGGCCACTTCAGAACGGCGACATAAGAACTTTGAAGACGAGAAGACTGGTTGCTCCTACGGCGACGGAATGACAACGGGGTTGTGCCGGCAAGGAGGTCGAAGATGATCCAGGATGTTAATGTAACCAGAGGAGGTAAATAGCAAACTGGCAAGAGGAGACTTTCACTGATGCTGTCATCCTTCTGATCGGGATTGCACCAGGACGCTTCCCAAACCCGTTTACACTCTTAAATCCCAAACTCTAGAGGCCATCTTCTCTATTTGGTTTTTTGGTTAACAAGTAACAACCTCCCAGAGAGGTTGAAAGAGATAAAGGAGAGCTTGATTCGATGGTGAGGGGGAGGTGACAAAAAACAATGGGATTGTGACAGCAGTGAAAGTTTGGATAGGGGTAAAGGATGACAAATACTATTCCTAACATCTATCAAAGAAAAATTTGATCCTTCATTAATGTTAATCCTCTTCTACATAACACTTAATGCTCATGCATGATTGTCATCACAATAATGTGCTGTTAGACAAGTTCCATTAATTTATGGTAAATTTTATGAAGAGAACATAATAAGTAACATTAGAGTCGAATTTTCTCTTATTTCTCTATAATTTAATTAATTATTAAATTTTTAGTATCTTATTTATTTGAGATGGTAGTTCGTGAACCTTCTCTTTTTTTTTTTTTTGGATCAAGATCCTCTAAAGTGAAGAAGTTGGTAAAGTACTAAAGTGAGTAATTAATCATTCTTAAATTAATATAGTAGAACACATATTTCATAAAAGTTACAAAATCAACAGTAATTAACTCTTTAATTTACTACTTTACCAACTTACTCACTTTAAAAAATCCAATTTTTTTCTCTTTAATATCTATGGTTAAAAAAAATAAATCGAAAAGTTTCTCAACCTGTTTTCATGAGTTGCATGGAAAAAATAAAAGTCAAATACAAAAATTTTATACTCAAGTGAAAGTCACTAAACAATAAAATTAATCGTTTTAAATTAAACATTTTAATTATTGGTGATAATATATAATTAAATTTTTATGTAAAATATAATGATAGTATACATTAAAGTATTGAATGTTTGAATTCATTATATGTATATTTTTTCTTTTGGGTGAAAATAAATCCGTTAGTTAATACTTAATACTTAATATTTTGGAATTAAATCATATTTTTAATTTATTCAGTTAATTTTGTTGAAAGAAATATTTTATATAAATTTTATTTGTTTATTTAATTAGACTTTATTGTTACTGTTTGTAGAGAGTGAATAATAAAATATTTTATTTTGTAAAAAAATAGGGAACAACTATGCATGCTTCTGTAGGTAAGAATCTGATATCTATGTTCGAATTATTGATATCGGAGGAAGCTGTGTATATTTTTATATATTTTGGAGTTAGCAATAACTGTGGATTGTATCGCACAACATCACATCATTTTAAATTGTTTTTTCAAGCAAGGACTACTGTCTTACCTTTTTTCTGTAATGCAATACCGTTATATGGTATTAAGTTGGTCCCTTTTAGAAAAATTATGGGATACTCTCCTCAACATCATTTTTTGGTTGGTAAGTGTATGATTTATAGCAAGTACATAAGTTGATTTTTCTTTTATTTTTATGACAATATATCACTAAGATGGGTGATTTGTGCACAATCTTCTATTTGATATTTATTTTAGACGTTGCTGGAGTTATGACCGGTGTAGAAGGTGAGAAAAAATATTTGAAGAATGAAAAACTTATTGACATGTTGGTCATTCATATTGAGAATGACGGGTGCATTTTTTCGATGCCCTTACTCATCACTTAATATGTTTATATAAATAATTTTTTATTTTCTAAATAATTTGTATTTTTTCTGTAGCTTGAAGCTTAATGCTGCTGTTTTTAGAGAGATAGTGGACCAGATCAAGGGTTTTGTGGCAACGGGTGAGCAGCAGCTACCGATAATTATTTTTCAATTTGCAAAAATAAAGAATTTTTGAAGTAGGTAAGGATTCGATCACTATCAAATGGTTATATCTTATTGTAGCTATCTCTACTAATTACTGGGACGTGATTCAATTAGTATTTTTAGTTTTTAAATTTTATGGTGTGATACTACATATAATAGTAATTTTTTTGGTTTTTAAATTTTAGGGTGCGATACTACATGTAGTGGTAACAAAATTATAAGTACTGTGTTTTGTGCTTTAATACTTTTTATCAGGTGAAATTACAAGTGAAATTATAGAAAACGGTAATAACAATTCCGACAAATGGCTCGCGTTATAAAAATTAAAATTTGAAGTGATAAAAAGTATTATTATATGCACGTGGATAAATTGTATCACCAGCTTTTTATTTCTTTTGATTGTAAATTCTATGTTGAATTTACTCACCAATTAATTAATCAATATATAATTTCAAGTTATATTTTTGTTATTATATAATATTTTTTATCATTTTATATTTGCAATAAATACTTTTTTATTTTTATAGCTCATTGCTAAAATATTTTTTATACTAATTAATTAGGTTCACAGTAGATTATAGTTATTTTTTAAATCTAAGGATACTTTTAGTTACTTTCCATTCGATAATTTTTCTGTTATGTATAATTGTACAACTCATTTGAGCAATGATTGTTGTACATAGATACCAATATATTACAGAACATTATGTATGGTACCAAGCTTTTGATAAATCCAGATGTTCCTGAGGCTGTGATGTTTTGAAAAAGGTATTGTATCAACATTGTGAATTATTTATGGCATTGTGATTGAGCATGTACTATAGAGAAACTTCACAGTACCTATCTGTGCTTTCCGCAAATCGGTGTATGTTGCTGAAGATGAAGTTTTATATTCCACTGAGAGGAAGACAATAAAGGAGTTATGTGCGGCTGCAGATGTGAGTGCCTTATAGAAAACTACTTTTTGATGTTTGCTTCATTATTTGTTTTTTGACTTTCAAACTGTTCTGATAAACCCATATTTAATGATATATATTGTGTTCAATTCAAGAGATTTATTCAATCCTTCACCCACTTATTCATATAAATTGCATGGTTTTACTTTCCCTTCCTTATTATGTGATATATGTGAAAAACATGTTTCCTATGCTTTGAAATTATTTATTTTAATTACCCTTTATTACCATTCGATGCCGTGATTTGTGTGTTAAGTAGTTTTCTGATCTTCTAAAGCAAGGATGACTTAAAGGATGGAAAGGAAACATACAAAAATGGAAGGAAAGCACAAAATGGAGTTTTTGAAGAAACTGGCAGCGACGCGAACGCATGGACGACGCGGCCGCATACCTAGCGTGAAAAGACAGCAACGCGAACACGTGACTGACGCGGACGCGCGCCATGAGCAGAACACAGATAACGCGGACGCATGACCGAAGTGAGCGCGTGACAAGGAAAACTCCAAATGACGCGACCGCGTGACCCACGCGGACGCGTGACAGATGCCACGCACCAGAAATTATAGAAAACGCTCCCAGCGATTTCTGAAACCTTTTTTGGCCCAGATCCAAGTCCAGAAAGCACAGATTAGAGGTTATAAAGTGGGGGAATGCATCCATTCATAGGGAGGCATTCAATTATTCACTTTTGATAGTTTTAGATGTAGTTTCTAGGGAGGGAGGTTCTCTCATCTCTCTTAGGTTTTAGGATTAGGATTTCTTGTTATTTCAATTTAGTATTCTGACTCTTTATCAGGTTCAATATTCCTTTTGCTTTATATTTCTCTTTTGCTTTCAGATTTTTTAAAGATTTCTTTTAATTACTTTTGTTGCCAATTCGGCTTATGAATCATTCATGTTTAAATTTGAATTTCTATTTAATATAATTTGAGGTATTTCAGTTTATGATCGCTTTCTTTTATTTATGTTACTGTTGCTCCCAATCTAGAGACATTTTTATTCGAGTAAGTTTACCTTTCCCCTTTTGGCCTTGGTTAAGTAATTGGTAACTCATGAGTTGTCAAACTCAACGTGATTGATAATTGTTGTCTTTACTAATTGAATTGAACTTCAATAACTCCAGTCCTTTCTTAGGAATTGACCAGGACCTGAGGATCAAACTAATTGGTCCACTTGACCTTCCTTTGCTTTAGTAAAGGCTAACTAAGTGGGATTAAAACTCAATTCTCATCACCATTGATAAGGATAACTAGGATAGGACTTCCAAATTCTCATACCTTACCAAGAGTTTATTTTACAGTTATTTATTTATTTTATTTGTCATTTAAATTACTTATTCCTTACTTTCAAAACCCCAATTTACAAAACTCATAACTAATAATAAGAACATACCTCCCTGCAGTTCCTTGAGAAGACGATCCGAGGTTTAAATACTTCGGTTATCAATTTATTTAGGGGTTTGTTACTTGTGACAATCAAAACGTTTGTAAGAAAGGATTTTTGTTGGTTTAGAAGCTATACCTGCAACGAGGATTTATCTGCAAATTTCTAGACCACGCAAAAGTCATCTCTTCAAAATGGCGCCGTTGCCGGGGAACTGCAAACGTGTGCCTTATTATTGGTTATTGTAAATATTTTTCCTTTATTTGTTTATTTGTTTTTGTTTTTTTCCCTTTTTTATTATTTTATTAGCTACTATGAATTCTCACCCCTCTCGCTTTGAGTTTGGTTATAATATTGTTGAAGGAAACGGAAGTTATAGCAGGAACATGCATCAAGGTCAGAACAATCAAAGATGGATGGAGCCACGAGGACTTGATCAACCCTTTAGGCAACAACACCCTCCACAGTATCACAGATGACGACCACTTCACAATGCATACCAAGCTAATAGATATGGTGGACCCCCTGGTAGTTACCAACAAGCCCCACCCTGTGCCTATTGACCATCCTCTCAATATAACGTTGAACCACCACACTCACAAGCTCCTTTTCACCATTCGCCACCATATGATCCTTATTTACCCCAATTCAAATCCAATTACTCCCAAACACCACCACTTCCCTATGTACCATGTCCATATCCATCACCTCGAGAATTACAAGTTCACATCAAGGAAACAGTAGATCGACTTCATACAACCCTTCATCAGCTGGAGCAAGCAATACATCAATTATCTTCCAAACGTTTAGACCCTCAAGGAACTCCAATAGATTTATGTGGAGAATCTAATGACAAACGAAGCATGAAGGAGACACTAGAAACCCCAGAGGGCAGTAATGAGCATAACTTTGTTCTGGAACAATTGGAGGAAGCTCAAATTATCCAAGAAGAAGAAGTACTGATTGAAGATTTAGGAGATGCTGAATCTCCATGGGAATCCAGAGTTGTGAAAAATTCCGTCAAGGACGTTATAATTAATGCTAAGGAGGGTAGTGCACAACCCCCAAAGCAGGTATTTCATGAACAACTAGACGGAATAACCCAGGACGCACGTTTCCTTGATGATGATAGTCTCAAGTCAAGTTCTCCTATTAATGAACTTGCATCCACAAGTGAATTCTCTGAGATTGAAGAACCTTATCCAAGTGAATACGAAGATGATGTCGAGGTAGATTTTTCTCAACCTCCAACTTATGACTTGAGTGATGCGGAAGATGTCGAAGACTTTGATCAAGACGTGGTTGCATTTGAAGAAGTTTGCAAGGAAGTGGAGGAATTCGCAGAAGATTACAAGGGAGTAGAACTTACAGAACCACTGGAAACCTATCCCAAGGCCATTACCACCCAATACAAGCTTCAAGTGGGTACAATCCTTAACCTTTAACTTTATTTTTCCACTTGAATATGGTTTGTTTGAAACAGATGGCCAGCTTAGAGCTCTCTGCGGCTTTAAGAGTAAGAGGGAAATGCTCGTACTCAGAGCTGGTGCACAAGGTTCAATAAGGTTCCACACTTCAACTCGAAGTGCACGGATTGGTATCATTTTCAATCGAATGGATCTTGGAAAACGTTTGGTCATCTTGGTGAGAATCTAATTTCTAAACCGCCCGGATGGAAAAATATAGATCAAGACGAAGGCGGATTTAAAAGCAAAGTTTGGGATCCTGGAAAATATTCTGATATTCGTCACCCCGGGAGCCTGAAAATCTGTTTGAAGCTGCTCAGAAGCTTTACATACCTAGTTTGGGACCCCGGAGGCTGTTGGCATTCCAAACATTGGTGGAGATTTCTGGATGAATTTAAGCATAAGCCACCATAACAGAAAGCTCATCTAATATCCAACTTAAGGACTTTAACTAAAAGTGCTAGGTGGGAGACAACCCACCATGGTATGGTCGTTTCTTTTTCAATTTTTATTTCGTACTGTTTGATTTTATGTTATATTATTTTTATTGAACCTGGATGTTATTCATAGCATTTGTATTAGCATTGCATACTGCATCATTGCATACTTGCATATAAAAAAAAGAGAGGCATGCGACGCGACCACATTGCTCACGCGTTCGCGTCAGATGCGAAAACCACCTCCCACGCGTCCGCGTCAATCACGCGAATGCGTGATCTGGAAATCGGCGTAAAAATCCAACGCCCAGAAATCTGGGCTGGAATCGTGCAGGTGTTGTGCGTTTAGCACAAAATGGTCCACGCGTTCGCGTCCATCACGCGAATGCGTCATTTGCAAAACACCCATCCCACGCGAAATCGTGAGCGACGCGTTCACATCGCGTGGATTGCACAACACCCCAAAGGAGACAGAGAGTTGCGCTGAAATGACGCTGGAATTGTGCGTCCAGCACAATTTCCAGCGATGCGGTCGCATGCTTCATGCGACCGCGCCATTTATCCTTTTACCCATTCCATGCAATCGCGTCCCTCATGCGATCGCGTCAATCCCCGTCCACCCCAGCAACGCGACCGCGTGCCCCACGCGTTCGCGTGGATTCAATTTTACTAACCCCCAGTGACGCGAAACCCTACCCCCATCGTGCCCCATTCTTCCCCCCAAACCCCCCACTGCTCCCTCTCTGCCCCCCTCCCCTGCCACCCACAACCACCACCACCACCCCAACTAACTCCAACCGCTGCACCACACTCGACCACCCAGCCACGACCGCGATGCCACCCCCTTCTTCCTGCCCTCTCTTTCTTCTCTTTCTCCTCTCTTCTTCCCTCCACCACCGCTGTCCCACCCACGCGGCCACCACCACCACCGCACCACCACAACCACACCCCCGCCATCTCTCAGTTCCCTAGCTTAGTTCATACGCCTACTAGGTTCTGCCGAACGCCACCTTTCTTTCATTCATAATTATTTGCATATTTTTTTCAGTTATGTTTAAATTTAGGATAGTTAGAGATGCATGTTTGTAGTGGATTCTAGGTGGTTAGGTAGCTAGGATGTGGTTAGTGGATTTAGGCCTGATTAATTGCACTGTTCTTGCTCCCTATTTTATAATTTTTGCAATTCTGCTGTTGCTGTGATGTTAGTATTGTTCATATGATGTTGTTACTGTTCATGCTGCTATTGCGACTGCTCTTTCATGTTCACATTATTTATGCTTATTTGCAGATCTGTTTTAATTTATATGAACTATTCTGCTTGCTGTTTATTACCCAGGAACATTCAATTTTAGCCGGAATGCTGTCCAATTTTCTGTAAATTATTTTGATATTCATTCATGTTTTGGTTTTGGCAATTTGAATTTGGCACTCCTCAGCTTTTACCAAACCAATTCATGAATGCACGGGCCAGCATTCTTATTCCTCTGTTTTCCCGGTTAATAAATCACATTGTTGATGATTAGATTTCACTTTTTGCTATTTCTATATCTATATGAATCATCAACAACTTGATTTCCTTGCTTGAATATGAGTTGTCTGTTGCTTAAAATTGTGAAATTCTTGTTACTTAGAAACCGATCATCATGCCACTTACTCTGACTTTCTTTTCACTAACTCACTGATTTTCGCTTTCTAACCTCTTTTTTTAATTTTAACCACTCTTCACTTTCCAACTTCCCCCTCTGCTTTTTGACTAACTCTTTCAACTTTTTAACTCATGGCATAATTATTATTGCTCCTAATTAACACGTATTCTCCTTATAATACACTTTGGATTGTAATTTCTCATCTCAGCTTTTTAACTCCAACACAATCCAAAATGCATAATTATTCAACTCATTTCATAATTCTATTGCTCCTTTGCCACTATATGCATATCTTGTTATTTGCCTACTTGTTTTTCTATTTTTATTATATCCTAGATTTCTGTTTTTCAGGATGTCTGACCCTCAACGAAAAGGAAAAGGAAAGGCAACAACCGACAAACGGAAAAGAGGTGAATCCTCTATGTCTATCCTGGAGATCATGCATGATGACTCTTGGCGGGAAAAGCACTTTACCCCACAGGAGAAGGCTGACCAGGTCCTCCCTGCCAATGATCCAATTAAGTTTGCAAACCGATACTGTGAGCTGAAGTATCTGGTGTTTGCCACCTCCAGAAATCTATACCTAGAGAGGACTCTAAAAATTCCAGAAGAACTACAGCAGTACACATCCAATCAGATCAAACAGAGAGGCTGGTTCTTTTTGGAGAGAAATTTGACTAAGGTCAATGCTTCTTGGGTAAGAGAGTTTTACTGCAATTATTTCAAGACTTTCCTGGATGCAGTGCACCTCAGAGGGAAACAGATACTGGTCACTAAAGAGGCCATTGAGGATATTCTGCAGCTTCAGCCTAAGTTAGATCAGCTTGACGGTTACCAAAAGGCTGAAGAGGACATGCGTTTTCTGAGATTCGACTGGGATGCTGTCAAGGAGAGGATAGCCCTTGACGCTACTGTCCCCTGGGTCATGGGTAAGAACACCACAATGCCTAAAGGAATCAAGCTTATGTATCTGAATGATGAGGCTCGGCTCTGGCACCAGATCCTGAGCAACTTTGTTATGCCGAGCACTCATGAGACGGAGCTGCCTGCCACTATGATCACCCTTCTCTGGTGTGTGATCTAGGGTAAGGACCTGTACCTCCCACGATTCATCTGGCACTTTATGGCCAGGGTCCATATCAGAGGCACCCTACCTTTCCCTTACCTGGTTACCCAGCTAGGCCGTCGAGCTGACGTGCCTTGGGAGGATGCTGATGAGAAACCACCTGCTGCGGACTGCAAAAAGATTATCCCTCACAGCAGGAAGTTTCAAACTTTAGGCTATACACCCCCATTCCTCACCGCTTCTGCTGAGACAGCCACACCTTCAGCTGCCCCTTCTTCTTCCACTGCTGCACCAGCCCCACCCACTGCACCCCCACCTGCTCCTGAGCCTATTTACCATTTGGTGCATCGCCTCTTTGCCCGCTTGACCGTATGCAGCGTCGCAACAAGCGACACTATGAGCACCTCAAGTTTATGATCCGATCCGGCGGCGACATCCCCTCCGAGCCTGACACCCCTTCTGACACATCTGAGGCGGAGGCGAGCGCTCATGAAGAGGAGACACATGCCCAGGCAAGCCCGGAGCAGGCTGCGCCACAGCAGGAGGAGCCACACCAGCTACAGGCCGCAGACCCCGAGATTCCTATCCAGTCAGAGCCTCCACTGCAGCAGACAGATCCTCCTACCCTTATCCAGTCTGCAGATCCTCAGGCCACCACCGAGACTCCAGCAGCCCATCCTTCTGGTGATGACACTCCTTCACACCCAGCTTAAGTGAGCATCGGGGACGATGCTTTATTTTAAGTGTGGGAAGGTTGCCATCTCTGGCGTATCTTTTTGGTGAACCACTACATACTCTTTTATCTTATTTTGGTTATTTTTATCTTTATTTTTATTTTTTATCTTTCAGTACTTATACATTGTCCTTTTTATTTTTATGTTATTTCTGCATTTTGCACCTTAGTTCATATTTTAGCCATTTAGTTTAGTTTGCAATTCTAAACTTATTAGTTATAGAATATGTGGATTAATTAGTATAGTTTACCCTTTTAGCATATGATAGTTTGGTTTAAATTGAAAATAAAAAGGAAGTAAACTAGAGACTTCAACATAATCAAAAACAATCCACACACCTTCTATATATAGCATAACATGTTAGTTAGTTAACAATATTTCATCAAGGAGGAACACTAAAACTTTAAAGCCACCCAAAATTTTACATTGAGAATAATGGGAACTCTTAATTTTTACTTACATGACATGTATAACTGATATATGATTTTTGAGCTAGAGAACACACAGCCTGTGAGTTTTGAGCTTAATTGTATGGTTACATTCAAACCATAAATTTCATTCCTGTGTGTTTCACCCTTCTTTTTATTCTGATGTTCTTTACTTTGTTTTAATCTATATGTCTATTTATAGAGTATAGATACATATTAAGAGATGATTGAGGCCATCATTTGAATTTTCCTCACTTATCCCAAATTAGCCTACCTTTTACATCACCCTTGTTAGCCCCCTTGAGCTTTTTAATCCTCTCTTGTTCTATAAACCACATTACTAGCCTTAAGCAGAAAAACAAAATAAAAATCCCAAGTTCAATCCTTGGTTAGCTTAAGATAGAAATTGTGTATTGTTTAAGTGTGGAGAACTTTATGGGAACGTGGATGATAGAAACAAGTAGGAAGTTAAAAAGAATAAGATGTTTCAAAATAAAAAATTTGGGAAGCATGCTCATGTGAAATAAAACAAAACAATTAAATTACCATGTGCATAAAATTTTTTTATTTTATTTAATTAAGGGATACAAAAATTCCCCAATTGCAAAATAAAAAGAATCAATGCACATGAAACAAAATTAAAGTTAATGCATGAGCTTACAATACAAAGTGAGAAAAGTTGGGCAAATAGGTTAAGAAGCTTTGAATTACAAAATATGTATGTTAGGTGAGATCTTAGACTAATCAAGGATTCACTTATTAGCTCACTTAGCCTTATACATATACCATTACCTTTACCTTAGCCCCATTACAACTTTGAAAAAGATCTCATGATTTTTGTATGTCTGTATTCTGTAATTGTTGATTGGTTAGATGAAGAACAAAGTTATAGAAAGTAAGGATAAAAAGAAGAATAGAGTGATTAACCTAATAAACACTAAGTGACTAGAGAGTAAACACAAAATCCAGTGAGGGTTCAATAGCTCATCACCATATATCTTTGCTTGAATTGTTAATTGTCTTGCAAGTTTGAAAAATATTTTTACCCATCTCAATTGTAAAAGTGCTTTAACATTATCTAGGGTTTGGCTATGCATATATGATTCCTTGAGAATGTGAATTAATTTAACTACATGTAAGTTTTATATACAAGTGAATAACAATTAGAATTGCATGATTTATTTAGGTAGTTGCATTTATAATAGATTGCATTGCATGAGATTCCACCACTTTAACCTTACCTTACTCTTTATCTTGGATTTAGCATGAGGACATGCTATTGTTTAAGTGTGGGGAGGTTGATAAACCATATTTGATGATATATATTATGCTCAATTCAAGAGATTTATTCAATCCTTCACCCACTTATTCATGTAAATTGCATGGTTTTACTTTCCATTCCTTATTATGTGATATATGTGAAAAACATGTTTCCTATGCTTTGAAATTATTTATGTTAATTATCCTTTATTACCATTCGATGTCGTGATTTGTGTGTTAAGTAGTTTTCAGATCTTCTAAAGCAAGGATGACTTAAAGGATGGAAAGGAAACATACAAAAATGGAAGGAAAGCACAAAATGGAGTTTTTGAAGAAACTGGCAGCGACGCGAACGCATGGACGACGCGGCCGCATACCTAGCGCGAAAAGACAGCAACGTGAACGCGTGACTGACGCGGACGCGCACCATGAGCAGAAAACAGATGACGCGGACACATGACCGAAGCGAGCGCGTGACAAGGAAAACTCCAGATGACGTGACCGCGTGACAGATGCCACGCACCAGAAATTACAGAAAACGCTCCCAGCGATTTCTGAAACCCTTTTTGACCCAGATCCAAGTCCAGAAAGCACATATTAGAGGTTATAAAGTGGGGGAATGCATCCATTCATAGGGAGGCATTCAATTATTCACTTTTGATAGTTTTAGATGTAGTTTCTAGGGAGAGAGGTTCTCTCCTCTCTCTTAGGTTTTAGGATTAGGATTTCTTGTTATTTCAATTTAGTATTCTGACTCTTTATCAGGTTTAATATTCCTTTCGCTTTATATTTCTCTTTTGCTTTCATATCTTTTAAAGCTTTCTTTTAATTACTTTTGTTACCAATTTGGCTTATGAATCATTCATGTTTAAATTTGAATTTCTATTTAATATAATTTGAGGTATTTCAGTTTATGATTGCTTTCTTTTATTTATGTTACTGTTACTCCCAATCTGGAGACATTTTTTATTCGAGTAAGTTTACTTTTCCCCTTTTGGCCTTGGTTAAGTAATTGGTAACTCATGAGTTGTCAAACTCAACGTGATTGATAATTGTTGTCTTTGCTAATTGAATTGAACTTCAATAACTCCAGTCCTTTCTTAGGAATTGACCAGGACCTGAGGATCAAACTAATTGGTCCACTTGACCTTCCTTTGTTTTAGTAAAGGCTAACTAAGTGGGATTAAAACTCAATTCTCATCACCATTGATAAGGATAACTAGGATAGAACTTCCAAATTCTCATACCTTGCCAAGAGTTTATTTTACAGTTATTTATTTATTTTATTTGTCATTTAAATTACTTATTCCTTACTTTCAAAACCCCAATTTACAAAACTCATAACCAATAATAAGAACATACCTCCCTGCAGTTCCTTGAGAAGACGATCCGAGGTTTAAATACTTCGGTTATCAATTTATTTAGGGGTTTATTACTTGTGACAACCAAAACGTTTGTAAGAAAGGATTTTTGTTGGTTTAGAAGCTATACCTGCAACGAGGATTTATCTGCGAATTTCTAGACCACGCAAAAGTCATCTCTTCATGTTCCTATGTAGGTTGGATTCTATGTTGTTCTGACTACTGTTCTTAATGTTGAACCCGTTTCAAGTTGGTGGTATAAATCCCGTGTTTACAGCGTGAAGGCAGAAGCTAATGTGGATACATATTTCTGCGATGGCTGTAATAAGGACGTGAATAATGTGGTTGATAGGTACGACTCTAATTGGACTTATTTATGAAATCTTTTCATAAAAAAGTAATGTAGTTATATAATTAATTATGTTTCTTTTTAATTTATTTAGCAATATCTGGCTTAATACTAACAATTAGTAGACAATAAGAGAACAATTTATTAAAAAAAACTGCTTTGATCGATAGAAATATTGTCTTGCCACAAAAAAAATTGGCAAAATGAGATAGAGTTTATAGAAAAAATTCATATACCTACAATTTTATACCAAAGTTCCTTCTGCTAGGCTGAAATTTAGAAAACTGATAAGCCTAAAAAAATTGTGTTTGAGCATTTAAATTATGTTGAATATAATCTTTATGATTTTATTGTAACTAAAGGGTGACATGTCAAGTATTAATTGATATTTTTGAATAAAAAAGACAGGTATAAGTTAGATTTGTTGGTTTTTGATGGTACTGTTACAACAACTTTTGTTGTGTTTGATAAGGAGGCTGCAACTCTATTCGGACGGACCTGTAATGAGATGGTGAAAGAGTTGAATGTATGTGGTTTTTGCTGTTGAAACCATTTTGTTGATCACGTTATGATTGTTAATTAAAGATGTTTGTTTATTCAACATGATAAAAATGTAAAATCTTTTGCGTAGGAAAAAGGGGAAGCAAGCAAAGATCCTACTGGTTTTAAAAAGTTTTTCTTGATAAGGAGTTTCTATTCAAGATCGAAGTAGAAACTACTGGATGGTGTGATTCTTATGATGTATCAGTGATAAGTTCTGATTCTACCATTTTAGCGAGGTGGAGGGACACTCAAGGCCCGGTAAAATCTGATGTACCCTATAACACCCTAATATTCAAATCCTTATGCTCGAGTCATAAGTCTTTAATAATAAGGTAGTACGACTCAAGGTGGATTATAATACATAAATATATATAAGTTGAAAGGAAGTATTAAACGGGAAGCTTGAAAAGGAGTAAAATAAAATCGCGAAACAGAACACTCACGTATCAATAAAATAGAAGATAAAACGTATTCGGATAGCAAAACAAGATAAGGTATATATATAGAGAGACGTAAGTATAATAGCCACTAGTTGCGACATGCGAAGTTTAGGCTGACTAGGGTACAAAAATAAAATTAGTTTGGCAAAAATATTTCCTATCTCTCTTAAAATATACATCAAAGCCTCTATAGGCAAGTTTTTCAAAATGATGAATACATACACATAAGTTTTTCAAGATAAATACGGAGAGATTCTAAGCAAAGTAAAATAGGAGTCCAATGATCTTCACCATCTTTCAGATGAATCACAGCTCACTGTTGAGCTCCAGGACCTGCATCTAAAAAACAAGAGATATATAAGGAATGAGAACCCCCAACTCATAGGTTTCCAGTACGGTAAAAGTGCCAAATAAATACAATGCACTATAATAGGAACTCGCTAAGCATCCTAAGATTCCTTTCATCAAGTATCCATCCTAGGTTCGTACTAATCCATAAATAAGCAACTGTCATAAGGGAATACTAAATCTAATTCATCTTCCTCATATTTTCTAACTTTCCGATTCTCCAACATAACATAACCAGAACCGTAAACAGAACTAACACCAGATATTTTGTCTCAGTAATTCTATATCGATACATCATATCTTCACCTGGAGCAAGTGAAATCGCTTCACTATGTCTATCCAGGGAGCTCAAATAATCTCATTCGATATTCATCATTGTTAATCAATCATCTATTCGTTTCATTTCAACAAGGACAGCCCTCAACGTCAACTGACACCAACATGAGGAACCTCTCAGTTGTACAAACACAAGCAATGCAGACAAGTAATACAAAAGTAGGTTCAAGTAAGGCAAATAGCACATAATCACATAGTGTGGCATATATAATTAGGCAAACTAATACAAATAAGCAAACCCAAAGAAATCAAACATATGCAAATGATGTATGCCTGCCTTATGGCTGATGATATCATCTGTCGGTTATATAGCTAACCCGACATGTCCTAGTAGCTAACCATTGGATAGTCCCTGTGAATGCGCATCCCCAAGCTCAAAATCATAATCATTCAATATATATATATATATATATCCCCATGGGGGAGATCTCATTCGAAAAGGTATAAGTGTCCAACCACACTTACAACGTAGGGTTAACAGAATCTCGGATCTCAACCTAGAGCAAGTGGAGTCGACCCACTGCATCTACCCAAGAAAATCTTAAGCTTAGATAATTTCACAAGTTTCAAATCATTCTCAACTGGGAGCAAGTGGGGGCTAACCACTGCATCTACCACAGGAGACTCAAACTAAACCCAGAACAAGTGGATCAATGCCACTACATCTACCCAGACAGGTGTAATGAATTAATAATCAAATTCAAATATCAATTTCATAATTATTATCATTCTCATCATCAATCTCATAGTCATCATTATTCTCATTATCAATATCATAATCATCATCATTCTCATTATCAATATCATAATCATCATCATTCTCACTTAATATCTTGCTCATTTCTCTCAATTTTACTAACTCAACTCATGGGCTTCATCCCTAACTCTTTCATCCTCAATTCCACCGTATCCAAACTCATATCAAAGTTTATAAATATTTAGAAGGCCAAAAAAATGGTTAAAAGCCATAAAAATATATTTATCCAAATTCTGAGAAGTGTGCGTACGCATACATATGGTGTGTATACGAACAGGTTGAAACTGGGGTGTCCGCATACGCATGCAAAGGCCTGCGTACGCATACACCCAATTTTGGACAATTTTGCATACACATGCAATGTCCGCATACGCAGGAGCACTTGGCAGAGGCCAATGCCCGTGTACGCGCGTCATGTGCTACATACACATCCATATAAGAAACCAGCAAATCTGATATGTTGCAGAAATTAGTTTTTCAGTCCAATTTTTAAAACCTCATAACTTTTTTCACAAAATTTCGTTTTCAACCATTCTTGAACCGTTGGAAAGATAGATAAATGAATTTTCATAAAAATCCAATTTTGAAAGTTTTTCAACTCCGAGGGCCAAGTTACGGCCCGCCAAAATTGGCTAAAAATCTTTTTTTTTTAACCAAAAACACACATTTACCAATTTTTCAATGATTCACAAGCCTCAATCATTTTCAACCAACATAATGAACCCAAACCAACTCAAGTCTCATATTTACACATACACAACAAAATCCAAACATACTCAATCTATACATTCCAACTCAAATACATCCATTCCACATTTCAAAAAACCTCGTTTTTCACTATTTCATCAATCAATCAAATCCTCATACATTCTATACCAATTCTTCATTTAATCTCATACATTATCCCACAATTCAATCATCATTTACCGTCCTTACCTTTTCTAGCCTCTGGCCCAAGATTCACGGCCTCCGGCCCAATTCATAATTTCAATGCATATTCCACAAACCAATAATCATTATCCAATTCATTAAATTTCTCAACACACCAAACATGCAAATTCACACAATTCTCAACTCAATCATTAATTTCTATAACATATCAACTATACATATTAATACCAACTATTTACACAATCCAAACCTAATCCTAGGGGCATCTAGCCTAGAAATTCTCATCACATTACACCACACGGTACTTAAAAGAAACTTAAATTGTACCTTAATGATGGCGGTTCAAACCCAAACACATTATAACTCAAGCTTCCAAGGCTTTCAATCATAACCAATAAGCTTTAGCCACCAACACATTATTTCAAGTGCTCCAAATATACCCAACAACACTAACATAACTAATTTCATATATATATATATAATCTATGGTTCATAAAATTTGATAAACCACAAGGATCTGAGGATTTCTTACCTTAGACCATATGAAATAGGGATAAAACCCACTTAGAATCCATGTTACAATATACCTAAATAACCAAAATCACAAGATTTCAACACTAACTACCCAAAAAATGTGTAACAGTGGAAAATTTCGAAAACTAGGCAAATATTTCAGATTTTATTACTGCAATACTTCCATAGAAATGAAGAGGGCAAGAAGAGCAACGCGTGGCCACAAACAACTCGTCAATCAGAGTTCTGGAGAGAAAGTTATGGTGATTTAAAGTTTCAAGGAGGGCTAGTTAGGGTTTCTCTCTTCTTCCCTCTCTTCTCTCCAACGTGAATCACACAAAAATGGGGGATTGTGGCTGCTGAATGGCCTTAATAAAGCTATATATATGTTGAATCTTGGGTCCACTTAAGTCCGGTTCACTTGGTTTAGCCCGTTGACCCAACTTTGGGTCAAAACCTTTAAGATTAGCGTTTTAAATCGCGCTTTAGATACCTTTACTTTCTAAATCATAAATTCTAACTTTTTAATCTTTCTCACTCATAAATTATTTTTCTCAGCTACAGTACCAGACAGATCTCAGCCGGTACTGCAGGTCAAATTTTTATTATGTATTTTCACGTAGAAAACTATGTTTTTTGACTCAGAAAAATCCACTGAGCCCAGTATCATATTTAAATTTTCAAATTATGATTTGAAATTTTTCTACCTCTGATGGCCCATATTTAATTATTTATTTATTTAATTTTCTTTAAATCGGGGTTTTACATACCCCTGCTGGTCCTGCGACCCATTTTGATGGTGATGATTTTTTAATCCTCGAAAGAAAGAGATTGGTAGAGAAATTGAAATTATCCGAAGAGGTAATTGGTTTGATAGATACAATGAATCCACTTATTTTAGGATATCAGATAACTATATCTTTTTGATTAATTTGTTATGTGCACGTAAGGTGGCATTTATTGTGTCCTGGCTACTGGTTTGGAAGTGATTGACCAGGGTGACTGGTGGGTTCTAGCTTGCAAGTGTGAAAGAATTATTATGGTCATCAAAGCTGCTTATTATTGTGGGAATTGTGGGTGCATTGATGTGGCACTTTTGAGATAAATTTAACTTTCTATTTTTTATTTCGTTCTTATTTTCAAACATAGATAGTTTTTAATGTCGCTTTTTATGCCTTTCTATGGAATTGTGCACAAGGTATCAAATCAAGATAAGAGTAGTTGATCATTCTGGTTTATTAACATTTTTTGTTGCATGATCGTGAGGGACGTGCAATGTTAAAGAAGTCGTGTTCGGAGATCCTTAACTGGTTTCAAACTGTGCATATTATTATTTTATTGTTCTAATGCATTTGCGTGTATTATTTTTGTGTTATTCTCTTTTCATAGGTTAATTTCTTTTTTCATGCAACTATAGGAAGGTGGGATGATTGATCATTCTCCGAATTTTGCACAATTATTGGAAAAGGAAATTATCTTCAAAGTGAAGTCCAATAGTAGAGACAACCTAGACTTAGAGGTTAATTTTGAAGTGACAGATTTTTGTTCTGACGAATAGATTGTTAACGAGTTCAAAAGTCTTCAATTGCCTGGTAACCCTATTCAGGTATGATTTTTTTTGTTTACTTTTGTTGATTTTAGACTATGTATATTAAGGCTTATTTTGTATAGCCTTGCAGTGAAGATGGATGCTCTATTTGTGATGAGTCATCTGATCTAATCGTAAAAAATTGGTTAGCTACTAAAAGACCTATTGTTAGGGTATTCATTAATTTGGTCTTCACATATTTGGCCTCTTTTATATTTCGAATTTTATTTTTGGTTAAAATCTTAATTATACTTTTTTTTGTTTTGTTTGAAGATCCTGTTGGATAAGTTTAACATGTTAGGTGCTCCTTCCATTAAAAAGAAGCGATGATATTTTGTGAAAATTATCACCATTATATAGAGCTGCTGTAAAACATGAGATTATTCAACTAATGGAGATAAAGGAGCATGTTTTGAAGGTTTGGTGGAGTCTTGGCTATGACTATTATCTATTGAGCGAATAGATACTGTTCAGATTTTAAGATATTTTAAATTGAACTATTGTTGTTTTGATTTATTTAATTATTTATATTTTTTTGGACATGTTAACGACACTAGAAGTACTTCCTTTTTTTCTCTAATATAAGTGAAACATGGCTCTAATATGAGTCAATAATTATGAATATTATTAGCATATATATATATATATATATAGAGAGAGAGAGTATATATACACGTTATTTTATTGTTGATTGATTGATGGAATATTTTAGAATAGAGAATTTTTGCCTCTTGAAAAACAAAATTGAGAGTTTATTAAATTATATGTAGGTTTAATTCATAGTAATGAATCAATTTGTTATTATTTTATTCGGTGTATAACATATTTTTCATAAATTTTATTTTGGGTTTCATTTGAAATATTTTGTTGGTGTTAATATATTGGATAAAAATATCTATAACGATAACGAACAAAAAAATAAACAAAAAAATGAAACAAATTATTAAATTTCAATCAGTAGTTCTATCCATATCATTTTTTTCACCTTCGTTTTGGATTTTAAATTTTTTTTAAAATCAGCGATGGTAAAATTTTATTGATGCTAGATAAAATTACAGAAAAATCCACGGAACAATATAAGTTATTGTTCTTTCAATCAAATTATACAACATACAAAAATAAATTAATTTCATTTCTTTCATTTCAATTTTAGTTCTTTCCATCCGATCCGATGAGGATTCTTTTCCTATGCCAATGACTCCATTTTTTTATAAGATATCAATCTTATATGGCAAGTTTAGGACAAAAAAAAAAAAGGAAAAAGGGGCTTCTCAACCTTGCCACGTAACCGATATCGGCAAATTTTATTGTTTTGTTCGAATTTCTACACTTTATGATGAAGCTGTCATGGCATACTCCATACTCCGGAGAGTATTTTTCGATTTAATTATTTTAACTCATTCAATACAATTTGTAACACCCTAACTATCAAAATGTCACGCTTCCGGCTGCGCCACTCTGATAGCTCGGGTATTACGACGATTTTTAAAATATTTAATACTAAAATATGAGCCTATTTTAAATTTTAAATCGTATAACCGTTCAAGAGACTTCTTATCTAATAACATACAACCACATTTACAAAACAAACCATATATCTACATATTATTAATATTACAAGCATTACATAATCATAATCCTATCCCTTTTGTGAAGACTTGGTAAAATTAAAGGCGAGGGAAACATAAATGCTAAAATCAATACAAAAGTATCGTTTAAACAAAAAGAAATAAGCCCTTCCAAACTCGTCGTCCATAACCTGAAAAGGGAAAAAACCTGTAAGGGAGTGAGAACATCATCCTCGAAAGGGTTCTCACTATAGGGTTATAGAATTGCTATAATAAGATACGAAAATAAAATTGTTTTTAAAGTACAGTGATTAATAATCGCCTTATGCTTCTTTTCAATACCAAAGAATTAATATTCAAAATTCGAAATCCTTTCTAAACAGGAAAGCTGTTAATTTTTCAGAAATCTAAAAGCCTTTTTAAAAGTCTTTCCTAGACAGCATGAATGACCAAACTGTTCCAAGCATAGGTTCATTAAGTCTATACTGAACCAGTTTAGTTTTTCATACTCTTCTAAACCAAAAGCACAAATCAAACATAGTTTTCAGCTCATCTCATAATCAACCACGACCCTAGGTCCAAGCAACTCAATCAACAACCAATTCATCACAATTCAATCAATTTTTAGTCACACATAAATAAGAAGGTTCAAACACAATCAAGCAGTTATATCAAGTAGAGCAATTAGCAATTAAACATAACTATTCACTTAGGCAAACCAATTACAATATGCACACCCAAACAATGTCATATAATGCATATGATGAATGCCTGTCCTATGGCTGATGATATCATCTGTCGGTTATATAGCCAACCCGACACGTCCTGGTAGCTAACCATAGACTGAAACACCCATGCAGAGCCAGTGGGTTTGAGCTACAACCCCCTTGCTACTACCTGCTTAACCCAAAGCCAGTGGAATAACCACTAATGCGGCTACTACCCAGGCGGGTGTTTGAAAACTCAACCTGGAGCAAGCGGGACGAACCACCATCCTTGCTACTACCCAAGCGTCACAAACATACTTTTGTTCAATTTAAATCAAGCGTGATCATTATCAATTCTCAAACATTAACCTGGAGCAAGGGGGACGAACCACCATCCTTGCTACTACCCAGGTATCTCAAACATATATTTATTCATTCCATCTCATTCATAACCAATCATAATCATTTTCACACTTTCTCAACAATCCACATCAAGTAAATCATCATTCATGCCATATATTACTTTTTCCTCAAATCACTTTTCTTTGAAAACAACAATCAAACTTATCCTTGTCTCAATTTCAAAATCCTTCTCATATCTCAAGCTATTTCTAGCTTCCAAGCCACTTTTTCCTCAAACTCAATTCTATTTTTAAAAGAAAGCCACTTTATGTAACATTTTCTCAAAACTTACAAAAATTTCCAAAATCATATCAAATGGAAGTTTTCTTTGAAAAGACTCAAAGTTCTCCTCTTTGAAACCATCCTTTTAACTACTCTTAAACAGGAGTTATGAATTAATTATTCCAGCAAGGTCTCAAGTCTTTAAGGGAGAACAACCAAATCCCTTTTCTTAAATTTATTAAAATTCTTGAAAAATCATGTTTTCGTGGTTTGAATTAAATCAAGCAAAATCCAAATAAAACCAAATCATTTAAAATCGAAAAATCATCCGTTTGAACCAAAACAATTTTTAATTTCATTCCTTAAAACCAATTCCTTAACTTTTCCAAAACATTGCAAGCGGAGTCAGTCGATTAAAGTCCATTTACTTATAAATTCACTGAAGCTCCTCCAAATAAAATCCTCAAGTCAAATTCAAAAACATAAACCATTCTCACATTTAAAACAGCCTCAAAGCATAAGTCTTCTCTAATTGGTTTGCACTCAAAATGTAATACTTTTCTTAAGAAGCAAAGCTCCACCACAATTCTCTTTGCAATAATTCAATTCAAGACGTAATTCATCACTTTCTTAAATAGTTCAACTAAAATAATATAAGTCTTAAGTTCAAATTCTCTTAATAACTTTTCAAATAAAGTCTTGGATTTTATAGAGATTTCAGCAGCACCTCCCCTAAAACTTGGACTTTGCCACCCTTTCCGGGTCCCAACCAAAACATTCCACAACCATTTCCAACGGGTTCAGAACCAAACTAGTTTCCAATAAAACAACATCCAGACGTTCAAACTTTAAAAATAACATCAAACCAAACTAATTTAGAAATCTCCAATTTTAACAAATCAATTAATAATTCAATCAATACACAACCGTATTCATACGAAACAAGCCAGTCAATTCATAAGACTTGCATAATCACTAAAAATGCATTTTTGCACATCCATGTCAATTTATAACAATTCCAATTACAAAATTAAGTTTTTAGAAAAGCCCCTACCTCAACACGTTCATACCACAATCCAAATGCCTCCAGAAATTCCTTTCCTCTCAACCATCAATGGCAATTGAAACCTCAGCTCAGCTTGCTTCCTCAAACGTGACGTGTGACCTCGGTTTCTAAATCCTAAAACATTAATATCATGGAAACCTCAAAATACACAACAGAAAACCAAAGGCGAGGATTCCGGGGTAGGGACACTTACTGGAATAAAAGAACGACGCACCAGCCACCCCAAACTTAACCGGCAGCAGCTCCGACAGCGGCCAGGAGCTTCAGTGGCTCAGCAACAACCTTAATTTTTGACATGCAAACCCATAAAATTAACCATACAATATCTATACATCGGAATCCTTAACCTTAAATAGCTAGAATGATTACAGAGAGCTTCAAGGCGCGGGGAACTCACTATAAAAAGAATGACAGAAGTGGAGCGGTGGCTCCGATGGCGACCTCCGGCAGCGGCGATGGAGACAGCTTCACGGACGGCGACGTGGTTTGGCGATGGGCGGACCGGCGGTGACAGATCCGACGCGCGTCTCCTCTCTCCGTGGCTGAGCTGCCTCGCGGTTCTATTTCCTCCCTCTCGCGTCCTTCTCTTGTGACGGAATAGTGGCGTCGACGGCATGGAGCACGGCGCGGCGGTGGTGACGAGGCATGGTGAAAACCGGTGACGACATTAACGGCGCGGCTGACGGCGATGGGCGACGCGGCTGACGGCGTGACTCCCTCTCCTCGCGACGGCACAGCTGGCAGTGGCAATGACAAACGGCGGCGACGGGGTTGACGGGCTCAGCGACGACGACCAGGAGTGGCAGCTCCCTGGATGACGACGGCGGCGAGGTTGACGGCAGCGAGGTTGACAGCGGCGAGCTTCTCCTCCCCTGGCGCTCCCTTCCTCTCTCTTGGATTCCCCTCTCCTCTCATCCTTTTCTTCTCCCTCGGGCCCCCTTCCCAGATCCCCCTCTTTTCTTTTCTTTCTTTTCCTTTTCTTCTTTCTTCCTTTCAGCTGCTGGGTTAGGCTTGTGTTTAGTGTGTGTGTTGTGTGTGGGTCTGGCTGAGTGAGTGAGGGGTTGGGTTCAACGTGTGTGTGGGTCAGAGTGAGAGAAGGTGAGTGAGTGTAATTAGCGTTTGGGATAGTGTAGGTTAGTTTAGGTATTTTTATTAAAATTTTAGGTATAGTAGTGTAATTTTATAAAATAAATAAAAAGATAGAATAATAATTAAAAATTAAATTAAATATAAAATATCCATCTTTAAAATATCTTTCAATTATAAATTTGTAAATTAGTTTTAATTAAATGCTAATTAAATAAAAATTAGAAATAAGTAAATTAATTCTCTTTTATTTATAAAATAAGGTTAAAAATCTAAATATTTAAAAGTAAGACATATAAAATATTCACTATTTATTTATTTATTTTCTTTTATAAGAACTCTAAATAATAAATAAGAATTTACTCAACTTATGTATAAAAATCTCTAAAAATATTATCTTAAATAAATATAATAGATCATAAATATTTAATTAATAACCTTTCAAAATTAGGGGTCTTACACAATTTATTACAATGACTTAATTATATCAGCTAATTAATTTGATTATATATTTAAATATCAATGTAATTTATTATATAATTTATATTACTTGATTAATTTTACTACATTAATTGTAATTCGTTATATTAGTTAATTGGTTTATTCATTTATAAACTCTCAAATAAAATAAATAATTTATTTTTTATTCTAATTGAATTCATTAAATTTAATTATATATTATATATGAATTAAATATAATTTATAAATCACCTTATTTCTTTTGCCTTTTATATTCGGTGCATTGTTAAGTTTTATATTCCCATGAGCAAAAGTAATATAAGGCAAAACTTTTTTTGTTCTAAAAGGAATTATGCTATATATTGTTAACTAATATCATTAGATTTGATTCATTAAAAATATAAAATAATTTTATATAACAAACTATTAATTAAACTCATTCTAAAAAGTAAGCAAAATAATTTAATCTCCTCGGCGGCCCAATGTAAATCCATGATTTATATAACAATCAAGCAAAGCATGGAACTTGTGAATTGTGATAAAAAAAAAAGGATTAAAAAAATAGGTTCCACACCATGTTGGCTTAGCTTTCCCTTCATCGTAGCTTAACGAAATATGGGCCTATAAAGACTGATCTCTGGTCCAAGCTGACAGAAAGAAAACCTACCCGTATCCCATATAGTTAATTCTAACCCACCAACCCAAAGTCCTTTTTTTGGGGTCTTCTCTCTTCCAGCAAGCAAGCAGAGATGCTAGCAATGGTGAACGGCGTCTTGGAACTGGCGGCTTCAGAACAGCGACATAAGAACTTTGAAGATGAGAAGACTAGTTGCTCCTACTGCGACGAAGATGTTAATATGACCAGAGGAGGTAGATAGCGGACCGAAAAGAAGAGACTTTCACTGATGCTGTCGTCCTTCAGATCGTTGTCGCACTGAGATGCTTCCGATCGTGTAACTATTGAAGGTGAACTGCTGCAAGGAAGGCATGGATTTAGATCTTATTCTCATACCCTTTTTATTCTGTACGTTTTGATTTGCCAATATTTATGATATATAATGATTTGCTAACATACAAAAATAAAATAATTCATGCCTTTTCGATTTACAGTACCTAATTAGTGCATGTAACTATGGTCATTTTTCTCTTCTGTGTCACGTTTGTCGTTTGTGAGACTCCAAATATAGTAAGATATATTGCTTCTTATTTTAATTTTTTAAAATTAAACTCCATCTTGCCATGTAAATGAAACAAAATAAAAGTTAATCGTTAATTATCATCCTAAATTTGATAATTATTTTATTGACTTAATTCAGATTCTTTAATCCTGAATATTTCAAAAACTTTCCCTTTTTTTTCTTAGATGAATTTTGATAGATACATCAGAATTTCTGCAATCCTTGTCAATAGTGGGACTGAACAGTGCTGTGACTCTCTATAAATATAGCATAGATGATGAAGGTTGTGGTAGGCTTAGAGAAGGGGGTTGAATCTATGCCTTCCTTTTAAGTTGCTGTTATTATCCTTTTAAGACAAACTTTCAATTCTGATTCTGTTTGTACTCAGCAGCGAAAATTTATAAGACAATTTATTTTTGTCTCATGAATATCAGAAAACAGAACACAGTAGATAAGAGAAAAGCTAACACCAGCATGTATCCTGGTTCGGTTGCCTTGTGCTATGCAACCTACGTCCAGTCTCCTCCACAACTATGGAAGAATTTCACTATAGTTAATAGTATTACATACACCAATTTCACAGGATTGACCCAATCCTTTCACACTCAAGTTCTAACCTAACTTGACATTGGCTATGCTAATACCTAACTATTCACTCTTAGTGCTAACCCAACTAAGAAAGGGATACCTTACAGGTACAAGATACAAGACATAGACATACCTAAAGAAATCAGAAAATAACTCTAGGCTTTTCTCTCAAGTGTATCACTCAGCCTTTTTTCACTCATGGCTTTTACTTGAGCTTTCTCACAATGCCTTTTTTCACAAGAAATTACAGAAAGATAAACTTAGAAAAGTACATTACAATCTGTAAAACATGAAGGAGATTGACTTCATCAACAGCCTCTTTGCTATGTGCAAAACCAGATTTGCAAACCTCAGATACAGTTCTTCAGTATTGGCCGAATGCTTCTTTAAAAGAAAGCATTATCCAAGTAGAAGAACTTCTTTACAGAACACAACTCACAAACTCTGGTTTTCTCTCCTTGGTATCTGAATGAACAGCAAGCTTCTTTTATCTCCTTGCATGTTGCATGGTTCTTCTTCCAAGGTCAACACCTTGAGCCTTGAGCTTCACCAACCCACTGTCTCACTTTTTCCCATTAATCCTCACAATGGAAACTTTGCTTCTGACCTTCCTTGGTTAACCGAAAGCCACTTTAACAGCAGAAAAGATTTCTTCAATGGTAAACCCAGATCTTGACCATTGAAACACAACTTGGTCCCCAAGACATATTCTCAACCGTTGATGCACAGCAGTGAGGAACAGAAATCCTCTTTTCCATATAATCTGAAATGGAGTGGCAGAGAGTTGAGATGAAGAGAAGAAAGTGTGTTGCATGTAAAAGGAAATGGGTTACCTTTAACCTAAGCTTGATTTGGTTTGAAATGGGTGATTAGACTTCTGAGTTTCAAGCTTGGACTTTCTCTTTCTTGCTTCTTTGATGATCACCTTAGGAAAGAAGCTTTCTCTTTCTCTTTCTCACTTTTCTGAGTTTGTGATTTGACATGGTAAGAGAAGAGGAGAACGTTGAGTTGGTGAAAGCAAGTGAGAGGACTTTGAAATCAATTCGGGCTTAGATTGGGTTCTACTCAAATTCAGCCAATTAGTTATCTTGCTTTGATTTCTTTGGGCTTTTCTTGCTTTATAGCCCGCCAACCTTGTTTCTTGATTTCAATCAGTTTGGGCTGCTTGCTTTTATATTAGGTTGTTGTAATGTTGAGTTTTGGCCTGTAATACTAAATAATTAGTAATATGCAATTATAATTAATCAACACTAATTATTTATTTTGCCCAAAAATAATGTTTGTTATCACTAATTAAATTTATTAATTTCTTAACTCAACAATCTCCCCCTTGATGACAAACATATTTAAGCAATAACCAAAAGAAATTTAATTTTAGTAAAGTTAGAAAACTTCCCTTTGATTGATGTTTCTTGCTTTAGTGTTGCTCCCCCTTTCCTTTTCAATAGTAGCTCCCCCTAGATTTATGCTTTCCTCTTTGTTCCTGTTTTACATTGTACTTAAGGAGAACATAATAAAGAGCTACACACATTTATCTTGTCTAAGGGATATAGAACAAACAACACCACAGAGTCAGTCCAACATATCATGTCAACAGCAAAAACAAAGTATCAAGGTTAATCAAGGGCAGACTGATATCATATAAAAGCAATTTCCAACTTGCATGTCAATTCATTCCCTGCAATAGCACAGTTGCAACCCAAAATTTATATGCTCAACACTATCATCAGTAGCAATCAGAAATTCACAATTAAATCACAAAAATCAGTAGCATCAAAAGTCAAATTCAGCAGCTAATACTCCCCCTTTTGTCATCAAGAGCGGATAATAAGTAAAATCAATAAAAACAACACCTTAAACCCTGCAGAAAATGGTTAGAGCACAGTCCTAAGGAGCAAAAATGCAACATAAGTCAGAGTTATTACAGTCATCCAAGAGAACCATGTAGCAAAAAATAGATAGTAGCAGCTTCATGTAGCAATCCTAGGCATCAGAACCATTTCCCTCCAAATCATTTTCTTCTTCAACATCAGTGGTGGGATCTTCATCCTTTTGAAGATTATCAATGAAAGTCATGAACACAGTCACTCTATCCCTTGATTTTCTTAGGAAAATTTTTTTTTGCTTGCTTGCTAGCTTCCTTTGCTCCTTGCTCATTGCAATCAAGTGATTGGATTGGGGGACAAGCTCTTGAACAACATCTTTGATCACATTTAGCAGAGCGGATTTCTTCCCAGTAGAGATGGAAGTACCCTCGGTGGAAGGAGCAGAAGATTCTTCGGGGACAAAATCATCATCTTCATCATCTAAGACCATCCGTTCAGATCGAGTAGGTCCTTTGGACTATTTCACTGAACTACCCCCTTTTAGGTATGAATGTCTATTTTGATATTCCTCATTGGTCAAGTCAACAGCAAAATACTCAAATATGCAAGTTAGAAACATGCCATAAGGAAGTGTTTTGTCTTTTTTACTCCTAACAGAGTCAAACATATATCTAACCATCAAGTATGCAAATGAAATTTCAGTTTTGGTGAGAAGGGCATATAAAACAAGAGTATTAGTGTAGAAAACCCTTTGATATGAACCACTTTGAGGCAGTATGATGTGGTTGACCATTCGGTGCAACTGAGCACGTTCATATCCTAGGGCTTTGTGAGTGGGTGTAATGTCATCAATCAAGAAAACATATTCACACATATGAGCCAAGGCATCATTGAAAGAAACACCAACTCTTTCATCCCACTTAACAGAAGCATAAGCACAAGGCCCAACATCAGTATACCTTAATGAGTCACTAATTATTTCATTATTTAAAACTATGTCTCGACCTTTTACATATGAGTGAACAGTGCCTTCATGATATGTCAAGTAAGCATAAGACTCTTTGACCAAAGGTGGGTGCACTGGCTTTTTTATGTTAAAAAAAATGATTCCAGTCCAGAAATACCAAATTTTCAACAAAAGAAAAATCTTTCCTTTTCAGATTCGGTAAATCAACCAAAAAATACTAGACAACAGAAAAAGTGATTTAATCATATAAAAAATTTAAAATAGAGAGTAATTTTAAATATGAAAACCTTTTTTTATTTAAAAAAAACAAATTAAAGTAAAATGAAACACATGTATGATGTAACACTCATTTGGGCCAGAGGTGGTTCATTTTAATGAAACATGTATGGACCACCTAGAATCTGAAACTTAAGATAGGCCCAGATGATTCAGCACGTGCAATAAGGCCAGAGAAAGCAATTTAGAGAGAAGGTTCTTCATTTGCCCAGAATTTTCTCATCCGAACCTGTGAGACCAAACCTTAACAAACACATCAACAAAGCTCAAATAATGAATCATAGCTTAAAATCCCTAGATTAGTCCTAAGCATGCAAAATCTGTCCTCAGCTAATGATTTTGTGAAAATATCTGCTAATTGCTCCTCTGATTTAACAAATTGAATACTAATATCCCCCTTTTGGACATGTTCTCTTATTGAGTGAAATTTCACTTCAATATGCTTAGTCCTAGAGTGTAAAACTGGATTTTTAGAAATATTAATGGCACTCATATTATCACACATCAACAGAATATTTTCAGCATTTAATTTGTAATCGGCAAGCTGTGTTTTTAACCATAAAAGCTGAGAACAACAAGAAGAAGCAGCTATATACTCAGCCTCTGCAGTGGATAAGGTCACTGTTGGTTGCTTCTTACTTGACCAAACATTTAAGGACTTTCCAAGGAAGCAACATAGACCAGAAGTGCTCCTTTTATCAACTCTATCACCAGCAAAATCTACATCACAATAACCAACTGCAGAAAAATCATCAATTTTAGGATACCAAAGACCGAAATTGGATGTGCCATGAACATATCTAATGATCGTTTTAACTGCAGAAAGATGTGAATCTTTTGGTTTAAATTGGAACCTAGAACACAATCTAACACTTTGCACAATGTCGGGTCTAGAGGAAGTTAAGTACATAAGAGAACCAATCATACCTCTATACCTAGTCTCATCAACATCTTTCTCAGTTTCTCCCTTATCTAATTTAGAATTAGGATGCATGGGAGTTCCCATGGGTTTGGCATTTTCCATACCAAATTTCTTAACTAATTCCTTGGCATACTTTTCTTGATGAATGAAAATACCTTTTTCAGTTTGTTTAATTTGCAGCCTAAGGAAGAAATTAAGTTCACCCATCATACTCATGTCAAATTCACTTGTCATGAGTTTTCCAAATTCAGAACAAAGGGATTCATTGGCTGATCCAAAAATAATGTCATCAACATATATTTGGACTTGAATAAAAGAATAATTAGAGTTCTTGATAAATAGAGTTGTGTCAGTGGTACCTCTTTGAAAATCATTTTTCAAAAGAAAAGAGCTAAGTCTCTCATACCAAGCTCTAGGAGCTTGTCTTAAACCATAGAGAGCTTTAGATAATTTGAAAACATGATTAGAATGCTCTTTATTTTCAAAACCAGGAGGCTGCTCCACATACACTTCTCTATCTATCACTCCATTCAAAAATGCACATTTCACATCCATTTGATATAATTTAAAACCACAATATGCAGCATAAGCTAAGAGAAGTCTTATGGCTTCCATTCGGGCAACAGGGGCAAAGGATTCATCAAAGTCTATTCCTTCTTCTTGGTCATATCCTTGTGCCACTAGCCTTGCCTTGTTTCTTGCAATGCTACCATCTTCTCCCAACTTGTTCCGAAAAATCCACTTGGTGCCGGTCACTTTCTTTCCACTTGGCCTTGGAACCAAAGTCCATACTTGGTTCTTTTCAAACTCAAGAAGCTCATCCTCCATAGCTTTAACCCAAGAAGGGTCACTAAGTGCTTCCTTGACGTTTTGAGGCTCTATTTGTGAAAGAAGGGCAATGTTTGATTCTTCATTTGCCTTTCTAGTTGAAGACCTTGTTTGCACTCCATGAGAGACGTCCCCAATGACAAATTCCTTAGGATAATTCTTCAAGAATCTCCATTCATGAGGCCTGGTGGACTTGGAGGCAGACTCAGTTACCAAGGGATTCTGGACGCTGCTTGCTGCAGGATTTCCTTCAGATTCATGAGACAAAATGGAATTGTCTCTTGAATTTTCAGCATTTGCTGTTTCTAGTTCAGCTTGTCCAGAATTTTCTTTTTCATGATTTTGAGCAGTTTCATCTTCCTTTTGAGCTTGATTTCCTGCATCACAATCTTCCAAAATGCTTTGTACCAAGTTAGTATCACAAAATGTAACATGTATGGACTCCTCAATAATCCTAGCATCTTGATGATAAACCCTATATGTTTTATTAGTTGTGGAATATCCTACAAACAAACACTCATAAGCCTTTGGATCAAATTTTCCCAAATTTTCTTTGTTATTTAAAATAAAACATTTGCATCCAAAGATGTGCAAGTAATCTAAGTTTGGTGGGTAGCCTTTCCAAAGTTCATAAGGGGTTTTCTTCAAAAATTTCCTTATGATTGTTCTATTTAAAATGTGGCAAGCTGTGTTTACCGCTTCAGCCCAAAGGAATTTTGGAACATTACTCTCACAAAGCATAGCTCTTGTCATCTCTTGTATGCTTCTATTTCTTCTTTCCACAACACCATTTTGTTGTGGTGTTCTTGGACAAGAGAAGTTGTGAGATATTTCAAATTCCTCACAAAAGGATTCAAACAAATTATTTTCAAATTTAGTTCCATGATCGCTTCTTATAGAAGAGATTTTCAAATCCTTTTCATTTTGAATTTTCTTGCAAAAATGTTTAAAGGCCGAAAAGGCTTCATTTTTGTGTGCAAGAAATAAAACCCAACCAAACCTAGTGTAGTCATCCACAATAACTAAACCATAATATTTACCACCTAGGCTTTGAGTTCTTGTTAGACCAAATAAATCAATGTGTAGCAACTCAAGTGGTCTTTTTAGTAGAGATGTCTTCCTTTGGTTTAAAAAAACCTTTTGTTTGTTTTTCCATTTGGCAAGCATCACAAGTGATGTCTTTGTCAAACTTTATCAAAGGAATACCTCTTACTAATTCTTCCTTTACAAGTTTGTTTATTTGAAACATACTTGCATGACCCAATCTCTTGTGCCATAACCACTTTTCAGATTCTTTAGAGTGAAGACAAGCTACATTTTGATCCTTTAGTTCATCAAGAGTAAGTCCATACATATTATTAAAATGCTTGGCAACAAACATCACTTCATTTGTCTTTTCATTAACAACACAGCATTCAAGTCTTTTGAAAGTCACTAAATATCCTAAATCACACAGCTGACTTATACTCAAAAGATTGTGCTTCAAACCACATACCAAAAGTACATCATCAATGAAAGTAGATTGCTTATTACCTACTTTTCCAACAGCAATGATTTTACCTTTACCATCATCTCCAAAGGTCACAAAACCTCCATCATACTTGTTTAGTTTGATGAAGTAGGTTGACCTTCCAGTCATGTGCCTTGAACATCCACTATCCATGTACCACATGTCCTTTTTGTTCTTGGATGCTAGGCAAATCTGCATGAAGAGTTTCAAGTAGCCTTAGGTATCCAAATTAATTTGGATCCTTTGAAGTTAATCCATCTTGGTTGCCCAAGTGTATTGAAATCACAAACAACATTATAAACTTTGTTTCCAACAACTCTTTTTTCAATGAAACATTGTTCATATGAGTGACCAAATTTCTTACAATTGACTTCAGATGTGTGTCGCTGAAATTGAGGTGAGTTATATTGCTTGAAATGATTAAAGTGTTGAAATTTTCTGGTTTTTGGAGGAGATGCATTTCTTTTGACAAACTGATTTTTATTAAAGTTGTTCCTCTTTGCAAAAGCATTTTCACCAAAATTTCTTTGAACATTTTTACCTTTCGAATATGAGGTTTTGTTGTAAAATGGTGGTTTCTTGAAAACAACCTCATTTTTCGAAATGTAACCCAAACCTGGCAGGTTTGAACTCGGATCAGTTCTTGGTGAAGGCTCAGTTTCACTTGTGTATACTTCATCAAATTTTTCTTTAAAAGTTGAAACATGTCCAATACCCAATTTGTTTGGTATGGATTTGGTATTTGATGAAGAAGCCACAAATTTTATAGAGGAAGTGTTGGAAACTGCATCTTCCTTGGCTATGTAGCCTAAACCAGATTTTTCAAATAATGGTATTTGACTTGCAAGTAATTTGTCCAAGTTACTAGAACCTTGAGCAAATTTTGCTAAGTCACCATTCAGCCTTTTAATCATGTCATTTAATCTTTCATTTTCAGCAATTAACTCATGAGAAGGATCCACAATATGCTTTCCTTTTAATTTTTCAAGTTCAGATTTTAGAAATCTGTTTTCTTCAATAATGTCTAAAGCACATTCAGTTTCCTTCACTTTTTCTTTTAAAAAATTATTTTCATCTCTTAATACATCTCTTTCAGATCTGCACTCATTGTACTTGTCAAGCAGTTTTGAGGTATTTAAGGTGAAATCATCAATAATAGCATGTAGATCATCCATAGACAAATCAAAGTAATTTACCTCATCAAAGTTTTTGTTTCCAGCCATGAAACAGTCTTTGTCTTTACCTTCAGACTCTTCTTCTTCATTTGAGTCGTTCTCGAGATCCTCCCAAGCTGCCATGAGCATTCTCTTCCTTTCTTTCTTTCCTTTGTCCTCCTTTTTGAGCTTTGGACAATTTAGCTTGAAGTGTCCAGCCTCCTTGCAATGATGGCACGTCACCTTGCTCAAGTCGATCTTGTGCTCCTTTGAGCTTGAACCCTTATTCTTCATCATCCTTCTAAATTTTCTAGCAAAAAACAAAAGCTCGTCATCTGAAATACCATCACTAGACTCACTCTCTTTCGGTTCTATTTGTGACTTGAGGGCTATTCCTTTTTCTTTGAGTCTGTGTTTGTGTGTGTGGCTTCATAGGCAAGGAGTTTTCCTCTCAGCTCATCATAGGTTATGGGACTTATGTTGTTACTCTCGGTTAGGACAGTGGCAGTGTTTTCCCATTCTTTTGTGAGGCTTCTAAGGAGTTTTCTCACCAAGGTTTGTTCTGCATAGTTTGTACCCATAACATCAAGGTTGTTGATTATGATTGAGAATCTCTCAAACGCTTCATCAATGCTTTCTTCATCCTTCATGCTAAACATCTCGTACTCTTTTCGCAGCATATCAATCCTCGTTTCTTTTACTTGTTTGGTGCCTTCGTGTGTAACCTAGAGTTTTTCCCAGATTTTTTTGGCTGTCTTGCATCTAGATACCTTTCGGTACTCTTCAAAGCTGATAGCACAGTGAAGAAGGTTGATTGCTTTAGCATTCAACTCTATCTTCTTCTTATCATCTTCATTCTATTCAGCTTCTTCTTTTGGAGTCACCACTCCATCAGCACTTGTTTTTGTTGGGATCTTTGGACCCGTCACAATAATCTTCCATATGTTGTAGTCAATGAATTGGATGAAAATCCTTATCCTTTCTTTCCAGTAGGAGTAGTTCTTTCCATTGAAGAAAGGTGGCCGGTTGTTTGACTGGCCTTCAGTGAGGGTGTAGGCAATTGTGGTTGTGCCCAAGTTGTTTGCCATTGGATCTTTGCTCCAAGTGGTTAAGCTTGATTCTTGAGACCTTAGCTCCTGATACCAATTGAAGGTTGTGGTAGGCTTAGAGAAGGGGGGTTGAATTTATGCCTTCCTTTTAAGTTGCTGTTATTATCCTTTTAAGACAAACTTTCAATTCTGATTCTGTTTGTACTCAGCAGCGGAAATTTATAAGACAATTTATTTTTGTCTCATGAATATCAGAAAACAGAACACAGCAGAGAAGAGAAAAGCTAACACCAGCATGTATCCTGGTTCGGTTGCCTTGTGCTATGCAACCTACGTCCAATCTCCTCCACAACTATGGAAGAATTTCACTATAGTTAACAGTATTACATACACCAATTTCACAGGATTGACCCAATCCTTTCACACTCAAGTTCTAACCTAACTTGACATTGGCTATGCTAATACCTAACTATTCACTCTTAGTGCTAACCCAACTAAGAAAGGGATACCTTACAGGTACAAGATACAAGACATAGACATACCTAAAGAAATCAAAAAATAACTCTAGGCTTTTCTCTCAAGTGTATCACTCAGCCTTTTTTCACTCATGGCTTTTACTTGAGCTTTCTCACAATGCCTTTTTCACAAGAAATTACAGAAAGATAAACTTAGAAAAGTACATTACAATCTGTAAAACATGAAGGAGATTGACTTCATCAACAGCCTCTTTGCTATGTGCAAAACCAGATTTGCAAACCTTAGATACAGTTCTTTAGTATTGGCCGAATGCTTCTTTTAAAGAAAGCATTATCCAAGTAGAGGAACTTCTTTACAGAACACAACTCACAAACTCTGGTTTTCTCTCCTTGGTATCTAAATGAACAGCAAGCTTCTTTTATCTCCTTGCATGTTGCTTGGTTCTTCTTCCAAGGTCAACACCTTGAGCCTTGAGCTTCACCAACCCACTGTCTCACTTTTTCCCATTAATCCTCACAATGGAAACTTTGCTTCTGACCTTCCTTGGTTGACTGAAAGCCACTTTAACAGCAGAAAAGATTTCTTCAATGGTAAACCCAGATCTTGACTATTGAAACACAACTTGGTCCCCAAGACATATTCTCAACCATTGATGCACAGCAGTGAGGAACAAAAATCCTCTTTTCCATATAATATGAAATGGAGTGGCAGAAAGTTGAAGATGAAGAGAAGAAAGTGTGTTGCATGTAAAAGGAAATAGGTTACCTTTAACCTAAGCTTGATTTGGTTTGAAATGGGTGATTAGACTTCTGAGTTTCAAGCTTGGACTTTCTCTTTCTTGCTTCTTTGATGATCACCTTAGGAAAGAAGCTTTCTCTTTCTCTTTCTCACTTTTCTGAGTTTGTGATTTGACATGGTCAGAGAAGAGGAGAACGTTGAGTTGGTGAAAGCAAGTGAGAGGACTTTGAAATCAATTCGGGCTAGGATTGGGTTCTACTCAAATTCAGCCTATTAGTTATCTTGCTTTGATTTCTTTGGGCTTTTCTTGCTTTATAGCCCGCCAACCTTGTTTCTTGATTTCAATCAGTTTGGGCTGCTTGCTTTTATATTAGGTTGTTGTAATGTTGAGTTTTGGCCTGTAATACTAAATAATTAGTAATATGCAATTATAATTAATCAACACTAATTATTTATTTTACCCAAAAATAATGTTTGTCATCACTAATTAAATTTATTAATTTCTTAACTCAACAGATGATCATCATACTTACTCTTTATCTATAGTGAAATTCATAGTATTTTGGTAATTTTGTTGTGACGGGTAGCAATGGCAGCCAAGTAAGTTCATGTGCTATGTGGTGAATTTCATAATATATTTTTTTATCTTTCACTAAACATGAGGATTTTGATTTTTAGGTATGATCTCATCAAGCATATCAATGCTGCTCCAGAGCATAAGGTGTGGAAGCTCATAGTACGTGTCATTAGACTTTGTACCATCTCTCACTTTGCGAATTCTGAGATGAAGGCACCTATTGAGATGGTTGTCCTTGATAAAGAGGTAAAATCTTCTCTTTGCATTTAAGGTTTTCTTTTGTAATTGAGCAATAAACCTCATTTATCTATGACCCTATAAAACTAATGCATTTAGGGGGAGACAATTCATTGCTCTATTAAAAGCATATTTGTTTCTATCTTCGAGAGCCTACTCATTGAGCGCAATGTGTACGTGGTTACTAATTTTGCAGTTGCTTTAAATACCATCAAGTTCAAGCCTACTAGACACGAATTTAGAATCCACTTCAAGAGGGACACGATTGTGCGTCCGGTACAAGATTCTTCAGTTCCATTGAATGGATTCAATTTTGTTCAGTTCAAAAAAATTCATGCAGAGTCTAAGGAAGATGGTTATTTAGTTGATAAGTACTTTGTTAGAGTAATCTATAATGCATGTGTTGTTTAATTCCTTGAAATCTAATTTTTTAAGCAAAATAATTTATCGATCTAATTGTATTACATAATATATCTATATTTAATGTATGTTATTTGAATTGGCTGATTTATATGTATAATACCAAAAAAATTGTATTATTTAGTAAAACTTTTCTTCAATTCGTTAATAAAAATATTATTTGTACACTAAAATCAGCCACTAAAATTTGGCACCAATGTATTTGTGTATAAATACAAATGTAGTTTAATTTATTTTCGATGTGTATTTGTATTTCAGCATGTATTTTATACTGGTCACTGACTTTGGTGGCTAATTTTGGTGTACACGTAGCATAACTTATTCGTTAATGGCTTTGTTTTCTATTCTTATATGTTTTATTTTAACACATTTAAAGGCAGATTTCATATATAGCAATTAAAGAATTGGTGCCTTTAAAAGTATCGTTGGTAACAAGTACTAACCTATTTTTCTTTTTGTTTGTTCACGAACTTCAATTTTTTAGTTCTAACTATTTATTAACAGTCTTTTATTTTTTATTTTTAAGAAAATTAAAAAAATCCAATTTTAAAGTAAAAAAATTTGGACAAAATGTCATTTTTGGACAAAAATTTAAACAAATAGAGTTTTGTTAATATATAGATTGGTGCCTTTATTTTGCTGACGTGATAGGTTAGCTTGCCTCTAAGGGTAACTTGGTCGAGTTCACAATGGACGGGAAGCCGTCAAGTTATATCACCATAGAACTTGATGATCCTAAGTAATGCTTAATATATTTTTGATAGTAGCCTTTGTTTTAAAATCTTATTTGAAATTTTGTACCTCTCTTTAATCTACATGCATTGATATTTTTTATTGGGGAGGACAGAAATTAAGGGTTATGTTGTGGTAGGTTACGTTATGGCAGTCTTTGGTTCTTGACTTGCTCAAATATCTGAAAGAATACCCGTGTTATCTAGATTATTTTTTTATGAATAGTAGATGTAGGTTTACTTGTTGTAATTTTTTTATAACGAGAGTACATCAGGAATACATAATATACAAGGTGTAATAATTCAACAAAATTTTTTTAAGAAATTTTTCATTCTTTTCATTTTACCATTCCACAAACACCACAAAACCAGCATTTATTCTCGCGTTCATAGTTTCCATAGTTTCCTAATCCAGTTTAAACAAAGCATTAAAGGCATCATCAAAATAAGACAACTTCTCCATGTGATAGAAAACATATGGATGTTTCTGTAAAGAATCTCAAAATCGATTTTTTGAATAAATGAAAGAAATATATCCAGTTTTCTCGGAAGATAACCCAATAAACTCAACAAATTTTATAATAGGAGTACATTAGGAGAACATTATAATATAATATATAAGGTGTAATAACTCAACAAATTTTTTTTAAGAAACTTTTCATTCTTTTCATATTTACATTCCACAAACACCACGAAACCCAACATTTATTTTCGCGTTCAGAGTTTCATTAGGTTCCTGTTCCAGTTCCAGTTTGAACAAAGCTTTAAAGGTATCATCAAAATAAGACAACTTCTCCATGTGATAGGAAACATATAGATATATGTTTCCATAAAGAATCCCATAAACAATTTTGTTGAATAAATAAAAAAAATATGTCCAATTTTCTTAAAAGATGACCCAATAAACTGCGAATCATGGTAGCAATTAAAATAAAATCTTGTTTTTAGTTATTCAGTAGCTCGTCTCCAACTGATCACGTCCTCCACAAACCCCAACAAGCACCCCCTCCTGTTACAAATAACCAAATTCCAGTTTTCGAATTTCTTGCTCCACATGCATGTTTGCATTGTGCATGCTCTCCAATCACGAGAGACAACCCAATATGAGACACCAGACAATCATGTAGTTATCGATTTGTTTATCGATTTCATTCCTCCAAAGGATGAAGTGGATGTAATTTTACTTGTTGTAATTTTTTCAATAATAGGAGTACATCAACAAATATTTTTGTAAGAAATTTTTCTTTCTTTTCATTTTTACATTCCACAAACACTACGAAACCCAGTATTTATTCTCGCTTTCATAGTTTCCTTAGTTTTCTCATCCAGTTTAAACAAAATGTTAAAGGCATCATCAAAATAAGACAACTTCTCCATGTGATAGGAAACACATGGATGTTTCTATAAAGAATCTTAAAATCGATTTTGTTGAATAAATAAAAGAAATATATCCAATTTTTCTCAAAAGATAACCCAATAAACTGTGAATCACGGTAGCAATTAAAATAAAATCTTGCTTTTGGTTATTCAGTAGCTCTTCTCCAACTGAATCACGTACTCCACAAACCCCCAACAAGAACCCCCTCCTGTTACAAACAACCAAATTTCAGTATTCGAATTTCTTTCCCTACATACATGTTTGCATTGTGCATGCTCTCTAATCACGAGAGATAACCCAATATGAGACACCTGACCATCATGTGGTTATCGATTTGTTTATCTACTTCATTCCTCAAAAGGTTAGAGTAGATATAGGTTTACTTGTTGGAATTTTTTTATAATATGAGTACACTAAGAGTACATAATAATATAATATATAAGGTGTAATAATTCAACAAATATTTTTTGAAGAAACTTTTCATTCTTTTCATATTTACATTCCATAAACAGTATGAAACCCAACATTTATTCTCACGTTCAGAGTTTCATAGGAATTCTCATCCAGTTTGAACAAAGCTTTAAAGACATCATCAAAATAAGACAACTTCTTCATGTGATAGGAACATAAAGAATCCCATAAACAATTTTGTTGAATAAATGAAAGAAATATGTCAAATTTTCTCAAAAGATGACCCAATAAACTTCAAATCACGGTAGCAATTAAAATAAAATCTTGCTTTTGGTTATTCAATAGCTCCTCACCAATTGATCACGTACTCCACAACCCCCAACAAGCACCCCCTGCTGTTACAAACAATCAAATTCCAGTTTTTGAATTTCTTGTTCCACATACATGTTTGCATTGTGCATGCTCTCTAATCACGAGAGACAACCCAATATGAGACATCTGATAATCATGTAGTTATCGATTTGTTTATCTACTTCATTCCTACAAAGGGTGAAGTGGGTGTAGGTTTACTTGTTGTAATTTTTATTCAATAATAGGAGTACATCATCAAATATTTTTTTAAGAAATTTTTCTTTCTTTTCATTTTTACATTCCACAGACACTACGAAACCCAGCATTTATTCTCGCTTTCATAGTTTCCTTAGTTTTCTCATCCAGTTTAAACAAAACGTTAAAGGCATCGTCAAAATAAGACAACTTCTCTATGTGATAGGAAATATATGGATGTTTCCATAAAGAATCTCAAAATTGATTTGGTTGAATAAATGAAAGAAATATATCCAATTTTTCTCGGAAGATAACCCAATAAACTATGAATCACGGTAGCGATTAAAATAAAATCTTGCTTTTGGTTATTCAGTAGCTCTTCTCCAACTTAATCATGTACTTCACGAACCCCCAACAGGCACCCCCTCCTGTTACAAACAACCAAATTTCAGTGTTCGAATTTCTTCCCCTACATATATGTTTGCATTGTGCATGCTCTCTAATCACGAGAGACAACCCAATATGAGACACCTGACCATCATGTGGTTATCGATTTGTTTATCTACTTCATTCCTCAAAAGGTTAGAGTAGATATAGGTTTACTTGTTGTAATTTTTTTATAATATGAGTACATTAGGAGTACATAATAATATAATATATAAGGTGTAATAACTCAACAAATATTTTTTTAAGAAACTTTTTATTCTTTTCAAATTTACATTCCACAAACACTACGAAACCCAGTATTTATTCTCGCTTTCATAGTTTCCTTAGTTTTCTCATCCAGTTTAAACAAAATGTTAAAGGCATCATCAAAATAAGACAACTTCTCCATGTGATAGGAAACACATGGATGTTTCTATAAAGAATCTTAAAATCGATTTTGTTGAATAAATAAAAGAAATATATCCAATTTTTCTCAAAAGATAACCCAATAAACTGTGAATCACGGTAGCAATTAAAATAAAATCTTGCTTTTGGTTATTCAGTAGCTCTTCTCCAACTGAATCACGTACTCCACAAACCCCCAACAAGAACCCCCTCCTGTTACAAACAACCAAATTTCAGTATTCGAATTTCTTTCCCTACATACATGTTTGCATTGTGCATGCTCTCTAATCACGAGAGACAACCCAATATGAGACACCTGACCATCATGTGGTTATCGATTTGTTTATCTACTTCATTCCTCAAAAGGTTAGAGTAGATATAGGTTTACTTGTTGTAATTTTTTTATAATATGAGTATATTAGGAGTACATAATAATATAATATATAAGGTGTAATAACTCAACAAATATTTTTTTAAGAAACTTTTTATTCTTTTCAAATTTACATTCCACAAACACCACGAAATCCAACATTTATTTTCGCGTTCAGAGTTTCATTGGGTTTTTCATCCAGTTTGAACAAAGCTTTAAAGGCATCATCAGAATAAGACAACTTCTCCATGTGATAGGAAACATATAGATATATGTTTCCGTAAAGAATCCCATAAACAATTTTGTTGAATAAATGAAAGAAATATGTCCAATTTTCTCGAAAGATGACCCAATAAACTTCAAATCACGGTAGCAATTAAAATAAAATCTTGCTTTTGGTTATTCAATAGCTCTTCTCCGATCACGTACTCCACAAACCCCAACAAGCACCCCTCCTATTACAAACAACCAAATTCAGTTTTTGAATTTCTTGCACCACATACATGTTTGCATTGTGCATGCTCTCTAATCACGAGAGATAACCCAATATGAGACACCTGACAATCATGTAATTATCGATTTGTTTATCTACTTCATTCCTCCAAAGGGTGAAGTGGATGTAGGTTAACTTGTTGTAATTTTTTAAAAAATAGGAGTACATAATATATAAAGTGTAATAACTCAACAAATATTTTTTTAAGAAATTTTTCTTTCTTTTCATTTTTACATTCCACAAACACTACGAAACCCAGCATTTATTCTCGCTTTCATAGTTTCCTTAGTTTCCTCATCCAGTTTAAACAAAGCGTTAAAGACTTTATCAAAATAAGACAACTTTTCCAGGAAATATATGGATGTTTTAAAAAAGAATGTCAAAAGGAAAACGAAAGGGAGGAGAAATGAAATTTCCTAGAAAGGGCATCAGCCACCTTGTTCTCTGTCCCTGCCTTATATTTAATGTCAAAATTGTATCCCAGTAACTTGGATAACCATTTCTGCTGGCCTTCATCTACGACTCCCTGATCTAATAAAAACTTCAAGGACTGTTGATCAGTAAAAACCGTGAATTGCTGTCCCATGAGGTAGTGTTTCCACTTTTGAACAGCTAGGACAATTGCCATCAACTCTCTTTCGTAGACAGATTTCCGCTGGGCTGTTTTTGAGAGTTTTTGGCTCATAAAAGCAATTGGCCAAACTCAAATATAAAGGGAGGCTAGTGCTTGCAAAAACCTCTAAATAGATTCCAAAAATTCTGATGGAATTTCATAGCTCCAAGCTGGGTGGCCATTCGGGCTTCTTTAGAACTTACAAGAGGTGTGTATAAGTGCTATACGATGATTTTTAGTTCTTGGAATATTAGGAGGTTGAAGGGGGTTGGTAAACTAAGTATGATTAAGAATTTTCGGAGAAAGTTTAATGTGCATATGCTAGGCTTGATAGAGACTAAGACAGAGATGGTGACAAATTTTGATATAGCGCAACTGTGGGGAAATGGCGCAGTTAAATGGGAGTTAGTTGGTTCGGTTGGTGCTGCAGGGGGACTGTTATTAATGTGGGACGACATGGTGTTTCGGATGAACAACTGTTATAAAGGGGCTCGCTGGATATGCTTGGAAGGTGTGCTGCTAAAAACTAACTTTCCCTGTGCTTTCTGTCTAGTTTATGGGCCACATGAAATGGCGGAAAAACTCATTATGTGGGAAGAGTTGAGCTTCCTATCTGGGTTATGCCAAGTACCGTTCTGTTATATGGGGGATTTTAACGAGGTCACTCATGTAGAAGAGAGAAATGGTGCTACCTCTTTAACAGTGTCCGCAGAAGAGTTTAAATCGTGGATACAGGATATGGAGTTAGTGGACTTGGCAATAACTGATCGCTTATTCACCTGGTTCAGAGGGCAATCATGTAGCCGCATTGATAGGGGACTGGTTAGTTTAGAGTGGCTAGAAGAGTTTCCTGATACAAGACTGAGAGGGGGACCTAGAGGGTTATCAGACCATTGCCCAATGATCTTGGAGGTTACCCGGATTAGCGGGGGACCAAGACCGTTTCGGAGCTTGGATTCGTGGTTTACCCATGATGGGTTCTTGAGAATGGTAAAGGAGGAGTGGAGGAACTTGGGGGAGGGTTAGTTCATTGATAAACTAAAGGCTCTGACGACTCCGCTGAGCAGATGGCATAGAGCCAATTTTGGGAATATGGACCAAAGAATTACACAGCTGGAGGATGAAATTAAGAAAGTAGATGACATGGTAAGTACTGGCACGGCTGATGGGACTATTGAAGCAAGAAGGAGAGCGTTGGTAAGCTTCTGTAGAAAATGGTATATCAGGAAGGAGTTTCATTGGAAGCAAATGTCCAGATCGTGGCATGTGAAGGAAATGGATAAAAATACCCGCTACTTCCACAATCTAGCCTCAACACGAAGAAGGTCGAATATGATTGATTCCTTAATGGTTAATGGGAGGTTGATAAGGAACCAGGCGAGGATCAAGACGGCTATTCGAGACTTCTATAAGGGGTTGTACCACCAAGAGACATCGCCAGTGATTGGGTTCAGGGACGGGCTTGTAAAGCAGATCAACGAGGAAGAGGCACTGGAGCTAGAGATGCTGCCAACTATTGAAGAAATAAAGGAGGCAGTGTGGGATTGTGAGTCAACAAAGGCGCCAGGTAGTGATGGGTACAACATGAACTTCATAAAAAAATGCTGGGATGACTTAGGAAGGGAGTTCACTGATGCGGTGCTAGGCTTCTTCCTTTCGGCTACACTTCCTAGAGACTCGAATGTTACGTGGGTTACGCTGGTGCCAAAGTTTACTGGAGCCAGAGAAATAAAGGACCTCAGGCCGATTAGTATGGTGGGGTGTGTCTATAAGGTCATATCCAAGGTGTTGGTTAGGAGGATGCGAAAGGTAATGCCAGGGTTGGTAGGAGAGACTCAGAGCGCCTTCGTTAAGGGCAGGAAAATCCATGATGGGGCCCTGATCGCCTGTGAAACAGTGCACTGGCTAAAAATACGAAAAAAGAGCGCCGCAATAATAAAGCTGGACTTCCAAAAGGCTTATGATAGAGTCAAGTGGGGCTTTGTGGATATTGTCTTGCAGAAGATGGGGTTTGGCCAGAGGTGGAGAGGTTGGATAAAGGAGTGTGTCACCACTGCATCTATGTCATTGCTTGTCAATGGATCACCTTCGAAGCCTTTCAAAATGAAACGGGGTCTACGGCAAGGTGACCCGTTGTCCCCATTTCTGTTTGTGTTAGTTGTGGATGTTTTGCATCGAATGATTGGAGAGGCGGTGAGGAATGGCCGTATAACTCCATTACTGCTTGGTAGAGATAATATTGAGTTGTCTCACTTGCAGTTTGCAGATGATACTATTCTTTTCTGTCCGCCTGATGAGGAGACCATCAGGAATTATCATCGGCTACTCAGATGCTTCGAGCTCATGTCGGGATTGGCCATTAATTTTGAAAAGTCCAGCCTTATACCGGTCAACTGTGAGAGGATGTAGGTCCAGAGGATGTGTCGGTTACTGGGTTGTAAAGAGGCTTCATTACCAGTCAGATATCTGGGCATTCCCCTGTGAGCAAATCCGAGACTGGTTAAGACATAGAAACCGGTGATTGATAAGGTAGAAGACAAACTGAGTTTGTGGAAAGCAAAAACTCTTAACAAAGCAGGTAAGCTGGCTTAATTAAGGTGGTTCTTAGTAGCTTGCCGATTTACTACCTCAGTTTATATAAGATGCCAAAGACAGTGGCAGAGAAGCTGATTTCCCTGCAACGACGGTTCCTGTGGAGTACTGAGGATGGGAGATACGGGGTACCGCTCGTGAAGTGGGAAGTGGTTATGGCTCCAAAGAAGGCAGGTGGGTTGGGAGTTGGGGATGCGGTGATTCGAAATACTGCATTGCTGTTTAAGTGGTGGTGGAGGTTCTCGAAAGAAGACTGTCCCTTATGAAAGAAAGTGGTGTGCTCTTGTAATAATATGCATCCTACAAGAATGGTGGGAGGACAGTCTACTCCCACGCGAGGGGGTCCTTGGAAGGATATATGCCAGCTATAAGTTAGTAAGCCGGGGCTGAGAGATCAGATGATCAGTGGGTTGTCGATGGAGTTAGGGAATGGCAGAACAATCCGATTCTGGGAGGATAGATGGCTACCGGCTGGAGTATTGAAAGATATGTTTCCTAGGCTTTTCTTGGTCTCAACTCTTCATGAATCTGTGATAGCAGACTGTGGCTTTTGGGATGGGCTAGTGTGGATTTGGAGTTTCCAGTGGAGGAGAGAGTTGTTCCAGTGGGAGTTGGACTTAGTACACCAGCTTCATGAGATCTTACAGTCATTCAAGCTTACAAATGGGAGGGAAGATAGTGTGGTATGGAAATTTGATAAAACAGGTGACTACTCAATAAAATCCTTTGTGCGAGTGATGCAAGAGGAAGTCCTACCGGAGGAGGTTACCAGCTATAGCTTCACTAGTGCTGTTTGGAAAGGATTTGTCCCCCCGAGGGTTGAATTCCTTTCTTGGTTTGCGTTAGTCGGAAGGGTCAACACAAAGGATCGACTGTGCAGATTACGGGTTATTGACCAGCAGGACAATAGGTGTCTTCTCTGTGGTAAGCCTGTGGAAATCGCGTATCATCTGTTTCTTAGTTGTGAGATTACATGGCAGGTGTGGTGTGCTTGGCTAATGGCCTTTTAACAAAGGTGGAGCTTTCTGGGTACTTTGAAGGAACATTTTGAGAGTTGGACGAGCTTTACAGGAAGGAAGGTAGATAGGAAGAGATGGTTCACTGGATTCTTTGCTGTTATCTGGACAATTTGGCTAGAAAGGAATGACAGGCTCTTCCGAAATAAGAGTTCAAGAGTAGGGGACATTATTAACAGATCGTTTACGTTCTACGAAGAATGGAGTGGTGCTGAGCCCTTTGGGTGTTGATGGCCGGATCACAGTGTCTAGGAGTTGTATGTTATCTTGTTTTATTCTTACTATAGCTTTACTATCTGCTCCATTCTGCTGTGTTGAGCTCCATTTGATTAAAAAAAAACCGATTTTGTTGAATAAATGATGAAATATGTCCAACTTTCTCAGAAGATGACCCAATAAACAGAGAATCATGGTAGCAACTAAATTAAAATCTTGCTTTTGGTTATTTAGTAGCTCTTCTCCAGCTGAATTACGTACTCCACAAACCCCCAACAAGCACTCCCTCATGTTACAAACAACCAAATTTTAGTCTTCGAATTTTTTTATAATATGAGTACATTAGGAGTACATAATAATATAATATATAAGGTATAATAACTCAACAAATATTTTTTTAAGAAACTTTTCATTCTTTTCATATTTACATTCCACAAACACCACGAAATCCAACATTTATTTTCGCGTTCAGAGTTTCATTGGGTTTCTCATATAGTTTGAACAAAGTTTTAAAGACATCATCAAAATAAGACAACTTCTCCATGTGATAGGAAACATATAGATATATGTTTCCGTAAAGAATCCCATAAACAATTTTGTTGAATAAATGAAAGAAATATGTCCAATTTTCTCGAAAGATGACCCAATAAACTTCAAATCACGGTAGCAATTAAAATAAAATCTTGCTTTTGGTTATTCAATAGCTTTTCTCCGATCACGTACTCCACAAACCCCAACAAGCACCCTTCCTATTACAAACAACCAAATTCAGTTTTTGAATTTCTTGCACCACATACATGTTTGCATTGTGCATGCTCTCTAATCACGAGAGATAACCCAATATGACACACTTGACAATCATGTAATTATCGATTTGTTTATCTACTTCATTCCTCCAAAGGGTGAAGTGGATGCAGGTTAACTTGTTGTAATTTTTTAAAAAATAGGAGTACATAAAATATAAAGTGTAATAACTCAACAAATATTTTTTTAAGAAATTTTTCTTTCTTTTCATTTTTACATTCTACAAACACTACGAAACCCAGCATTTATTCTCGCTTTCATAGTTTTCTTAGTTTCCTCATCCAGTTTAAACATAGCGTTAAAGGCATCATCAAAATAAGACAACTTTTCCAGGAAATATATGGATGTTTTAAAAAAGAATGTCAAAACTGATCTTGTTGAATAAATGATGAAATATGTCCAACTTTCTCAGAAGATGACCCAATAAACTGAGAATCATGGTAGCAACTAAATTAAAATCTTGCTTTTGGTTATTTAGTAGCTCTTCTCTAGCTGAATTACGCACTCCACAAACTCCCAACAAGCACCCCCTCATGTTACAAACAACCAAATTTTAGTCTTCGAATTTCTTGTCCCACATACATGATTGCATTGTTCATGTTCTCTAATCACGAGAGACAATCTAATAGGAGACACCTGACCATCATGTGGTTATCAATTTGTTTCTCATCCAGTTTGAATAAAGCTTTAAAGACATCATAAAAATAAGATAACTTCTTCATGTGATAGGAACATAAAGAATCCCATAAACAATTTTGTAGAATAAATGAAAGAAATATGTCCAATTTTCTCAAAAGATGACCCAATAAACTTCAAATCACGGTAGCAATCAAAATAAAATCTTGCTTTTGGTTATTCAATAGCTCTTCACCAACTGATCACGTACTCCACAACCCCCAACAAGCACCCCCTCCTGTTACAAACAACCAAATTTCAGTTTTTGAATTTCTTGTTCCACATACATGTTTGCATTGTGCATGCTCTCTAATCACGAGAGACAACCCAATATGAGACACCTGATAATCATATAGTTATCGATTTGTTTATCTAATTCATTCCTACAAAGGGTGAAGTGGGTGTAGGTTTACTTGTTGTAATTTTTATTCAATAATAGGAGTACATCATCAAATATTTTTTTAAAAAATTTTTCTTTCTTTTATTTTTTACATTCTACAGACACTACGAAATCCAGCATTTATTCTCGCTTTCATAGTTTCTTTAGTTTTCTCATCCAGTTTAAACAAAACGTTAAAGGCATCGTCAAAATAAGACAACTTCTCTATGTGATAGGAAACATATGGATGTTTCCATAAAGAATCTCAAAATTGATTTTGTTGAATAAATGAAAGAAATATATCCAATTTTTCTCGGAAGATAACCCAATAAACTATGAATCACGGTAGCGATTAAAATAAAATATTGTTTTTGGTTATTCAGAAGCTCTTCTCCAACTTAATCACGTACTCCACGAACCCCCAACAAGCACCCCCTCCTGTTACAAACAACCAAATTTCAGTGTTCGAATTTCTTCCCCTACATATATGTTTGCATTGTGCATGCTCTCCAATCACGGGAGACAACCCAATATGAGACACCTGATAATCATGTAGTTATCGATTTGTTTATCTACTTCATTGCTCCAAAGGGTGAAGTGGGTGTAGGTTTACTTGTCGTAATTTTTATTCAATAATAGGAGTACATCATCAAATATTTTTTTAAAAAATTTTTCTTTCTTTTCATTTTTACATTCCACAGACACTACGAAACCCATCATTTATTCTCGCTTTCATAGTTTCCTTAGTTTTCTCATCCAGTTTAAACAAAACGTTAAAGGCATCGTCAAAATAAGACAACTTCTCTATGTGATAGGAAACATATGGATGTTTCCATAAAGAATCTCAAAATTGATTTTGTTGAATAAATGAAAGAAATATATCCAATTTTTCTCGGAAGATAACCCAATAAACTATGAATCACGGTAACGATTAAAATAAAATCTTGCTTTTGGTTATTCAGAAGCTCTTTTCCAACTTAATCACGTACTCCACGAACCCCCCAACAAGCACCCCCTCCTGTTACAAACAACCAAATTTCAGTGTTCGAATTTCTTCCCCTACATATATGTTTGCATTGTGCATGCTCTCCAATCACGAGAGACAACTTAATATGAGACACCTGATAATCATGTAGTTATCGATTTGTTTATCTACTTCATTCCTCCGAAGGGTGAAGTGGGTGTAGGTTTACTTGTTGTAATTTTTATTCAATAATAGGAGTACATCATCAAATATTTTTTTAAGAAATTTTTGTTTCTTTTCATTTTTACATTCCACAGACACTACGAAACCCAGCATTTATTCTCGCTTTCATAGTTTCCTTAGTTTTCTCATCCAGTTTAAACAAAACGTTAAAGGCATCGTCAAAATAAGACAATTTCTCTATGTGATAGGAAACATATGGATGTTTCCATAAAGAATCTCAAAATTGATTTTGTTGAATAAATGAAAGAAATATATCCAATTTTTCTCGGAAGATAACCCAATAAACTATGAATCACGGTAGCGATTAAAATAAAATTTTGCTTTTGGTTATTCAGTAACTCTTCTCCAACTTAATCATGTACTCCACGAACCCCCCAACAAGCACCCCCTCCTGTTACAAACAACCAAATTTCAGTGTTCGAATTTCTTCCCCTACATATATGTTTGCATTGTGCATGCTCTCTAATCACGAGAGACAACCCAATATGAGACACCTGACCATCATGTGGTTATCGATTTGTTTATCTACTTCATTCCTCAAAAGGTTAGAGTAGATATAAGTTTCCTTGTTGTAATTTGTTTATAATATGAGTACATTAGGAGTACATAATAATATAATATATAAGGTGTAATAACTCAACAAATATTTTTTTAAGAAACTTTTCATTCTTTTCATATTTACATTCCACAAACACCACGAAATCCAACATTTATTTTCGCGTTCAGAGTTTCATTGGGTTTCTCATCCAGTTTGAACAAAGCTTTAAAGGTATCATCAAAATAAGACAACTTCTGCATGTGATAGGAAACATATAGATATATGTTTCCGTAAAGAATCCCATAAACAATTTTGTTGAATAAATGAAAGAAATATGTCCAATTTTCTCGAAAGATGACCCAATAAACTTCAAATCACGGTAGCAATTAAAATAAAATCTTGCTTTTGGTTATTCAATAGCTCTTCTCCGATCACGTACTCCACAAACCCCAACAAGCACCCCTCCTATTACAAACAACCAAATTCAGTTTTTGAATTTCTTGCACCACATACATGTTTGCATTGTGCATGCTCTCTAATCACGAGAGATAACCCAATATGAGACACCTGACAATCATGTAATTATCTATTTGTTTATCTACTTCATTCCTCCAAAGGGTGAAGTGGATGTAGGTTAACTTATTGTAATTTTTTAAAAAATAGGAGTACATAATATATAAAGTGAAATAACTCAACAAATATTTTTTAAAAAATTTTTCTTTCTTTTCATTTTTACATTCCACAAACACTACGAAACCCAGCATTTATTCTCGCTTTCATAGTTTCCTTAGTTTCCTCGTCCAGTTTAAACAAAGCGTTAAAGGCATCATCAAAATAAGACAACTTTTCCAGGAAATATATGGATG